>NW_028294746.1:0-99000 GCF_964341445.2 Mesoplodon mirus
AAAACAATGTCATAAGACCAGTAGCAGCAAAATGAGTGGATTCAGGTACGATGATTCTAAGTGAAATAAGTCACACAGAAAAAGAAGCTTATCATAAGATATCACTTATGAAGATCCTGTAAACATGGCTACACATGAACTGAGTTAGGAAAGAGAATAGAGTCTCACATTTAGAAAACACTCTTATGCCTGCTTAAGGGGGAAGGAGAGGTGGGGTGATGCATAAAACCAGAGGTTGATATAAGCACAGGTACCGTTCCAAAAACCAACTATGGAATAGAAAAGACCTACACCTTCCTCAGTGAAAGGGACTCAAAACCCCATATTTCCCACAGAGGAATATATTGACTAGTAAGAATCTTAAAACCTATGTATTGATATGTCTCCGTAAGGGAATCAAGTGTGTGTAGACTGGCATAAAGATGGCAGCGAGAATCAGCTCAAACCCATTATAAAAAAGAATTTCAAAAACAAAACAAAAAAACAGCGAAATTCTTTACAATTCCTTCAGGCTCTCTGATGAAACTTGGAATGACCCTATCTAGAACGACAGCTGGATGTGGCATAAGGCTGGACACATGGGACTGAGAGGATTGGTGAGATTCGTGAGCAAATGCAGACCCTTTAAAGCAATAATGCATGGCACCCATTCCATGGGTCCCAACTCTCCAGGTTGTAGGGGATATTACTACAGCTATAACATGTATGGGAAACCTAGATAATGCACACACTGTGAATACAAAAGGTTTCTAAATCTCAACGAATAGTCCCTCTTCTGGTGCTCCAGTTTCACTTTTTAACTGGTTTACTATCAATCTCCCAACTTGGAGAGACAGCACCTTTAACCTCCTGGTTCGCACAGGTTGCCAATTTGGCAAAGGATGAAAGCGAAGAGGGAGAACCAAAGAGAGAGTAGCTGTTAGGCATTTGGACGGGCACATGTCACTCTTATTTCCCGGGAGGAAGAAGAATTAACCAAAGACTCAGCCACCCACCGGGAACCAGTATAGGTCCTAAACCAAAATATGGGACTTGCGTTCAGCTCAAAAAAACGAGTTAAAAAATGAAGCTATAGGGCAGAGCAATTCACAAACTGGCAGAGTAATAAAGGACAACTATCATCGAAAAATCTGTTGAGGGAAGGCAACGAGGCGGACTTGAAAGTGAGGCAGAATAGCAGGAAACAGATTTCAAGAGGTACGTTGGAATCGCCTTTAAAGCACAGGAAGAGGGGCACAACTTCGACAATGATGCACTTGTCCAAAAAGGGTGTATGCATTTTCTCCTGAGTATATTCAGGAGAAAACGCATACGCCCATTTTGGCCAAGCAAGCAAGCAGACAATGTAAGTCTGCACTACAAAGAAGTATCACTTCCCACCGGTCCAAAGGGACATCCACAAAAAGGGTAAAAACCAGAAATTCAAGACAGGCCCTGGAGAACAGGGAGCCTTGTTATGCTGATGGCCGGGATGTAAATTGCCAACTGCCTCTCTGGAGGAGTGCATTGTGTTCCCTAAAACAAGTAAACAACAGAGCTACAGAGCCAAGGGCACTTCCAGTCTAGGGAATATAAATGGGAAAACTGAAAATCAATAAGACAGAGCCACCCCAAAATTTAGGAATGCACTGCTTACAAGAACCTCAAATTGGGTACACCTTAAGTATCCCAGGAAAGATAAAAATGGTTCAAAAAATTGTGGTACTTACGTATGATGGAATATCCCTCAGCCATGAAATCAATGTCATAAGACCAGTAGCAGCAAAATGAGTGGATTCAGGTTCGATGATTCTAAGTGAAATAATCACACAGAAAAAGAAACTTATCATAAGATATCACTTATGAAGATCCTGTAAACATGGCTACACATGAACTGAGTTAGGAAAGAGAAGAGAGTCTCACATTTAGAAAACACTCTTATGCCTGCTTAAGGGGGAAGGAGAGGTGGGGTGATGCATAAAACCAGAGGTTGATATAAGCACAGGTACCGTTCCAAAAACCAAGTATGGAATAGACAAGACCTACACCTTCCTCAGTGAAAGGGACTCAAAACCCCATATTTCCCGCAGAGGAATATATCTGACTAGTAATAATCTTAAAACCTATGTATTGATATGTCTCCGTAAGGTAATCAAGTGTGTGTAGACTGGCATAAAGATGGCAGCGAGAATCAGCTCAAACCCACTATAAAAAGGAATTTCAAAAACAAAACAAAAAAACAGTGAAATTCTTTACAATTCCTTCAGGCTCTCTGATGAAACTTGGAATGACCCTATCTAGAACGACAGCTGGAGGTGGCATAAGGCTGGACACATGGGACTGAGAGGATTGGTGAGATTTGTGAGCAAATGCAGACCCTTTAAAGCAATAATGCATGGCACCCATTCCATGGGTCCCAACTCTCCAGGTTGTAGGGGATATTACTACAGCTATAACATGTATGGGAAACCTAGAGAATGCACACACTGTGAATACAAAAGGTTTCTAAATCTCAACGAATAGTCCCTCTCCTGGTGCTCCAGTTTCACTTTCTAACTAGTTTACTATCAATCTCCCAACTTGGAGAGACAGCACCTTTAACCTCCTGGTTCGCACAGGTTGCCAATTTGGCAAAGGATGAAAGGGAAGAGGGAGAACCAAAGAGAGAGTAGCTGTTAGGCATTTGGACGGGCACATGTCACTCTTATTTCCCGGGAGGAAGAAGAATTAACCAAAGTCTCAGCCACCCAACGGGAACCAGTATAGGTCCTAAACCAAAATATGGGACTTGCGTTCAGCTCAAAAAAACGAGTTAAAAAATGGAGCTATAGGGCAGAGCAATTCACAAACTGGCAGAGTAATAAAGGACAACTATCATCCAAAAATCTGTTGAGGGAAGGCAACGAGGCGGACATGAAAGTGAGGCAGAATAGCAGGAAACAGATTTCAAGAGGTACGTTGGAATCGCCTTTAAAGCACAGGAAGAGGGGCACAACTTCGAAAATGATGCACTTGTCCAAAAAGGGTGTATGCATTTTCTCCTGAGTATATTCAGGAGAAAACGCATACGCCCATTTTGGCCAAGCAAGCAAGCGGACAATGTAAGTCTGCACTACAAAGAAGTATCACTTCCCACCGGTCCAAAGGGACATCCACAAAAAGGGTAAAAACCAGAAATTCAAGACAGGCCCTGGAGAACAGGGAGCCTTGTTATGCTGATGGCCGGGATGTAAATTGCCAACTGCCTCTCTGGAGGAGTGCATTGTGTTCCCTAAAACAAGTAAACAACAGAGCTACAGAGCCAAGGGCACTTCCAGTCTAGGGAATATAAATGGGAAAACTGAAAATCAATAAGACAGAGCCACCCCAAAATTTAGGAATGCACTGCTTACAAGAACCTCAAATTGGTACACCTTAAGTATCCCAGGAAAGATAAAAATGGTTCAAAAAATTGTGGTACTTACGTATGATGGAATATCCCTCAGCCATGAAATCAATGTCATAAGACCAGTAGCAGCAAAATGAGTGGATTCAGGTTCGATGATTCTAAGTGAAATAATCACACAGAAAAAGAAACTTATCATAAGATATCACTTATGAAGATCCTGTAAACATGGCTACACATGAACTGAGTTAGGAAAGAGAAGAGAGTCTCACATTTAGAAAACACTCTTATGCCTGCTTAAGGGGGAAGGAGAGGTGGGGTGATGCATAAAACCAGAGGTTGATATAAGCACAGGTACCGTTCCAAAAACCAACTATGGAATAGACAAGACCTACACCTTCCTCAGTGAAAGGGACTCAAAACCCCATATTTCCCGCAGAGGAATATATCTGACTAGTAAGAATCTTAAAACCTATGTATTGATATGTCTCCGTAAGGGAATCAAGTGTGTGTAGACTGGCATAAAGATGACAGCGAGAATCACCTCAAACCCACTATAAAAAGGAATTTGAAAAACAAAACAAAAAAACAGCGAAATTCTTTACAATTCCTTCAGGCTCTCTGATGAAACTTGGAATGACCCTATCTAGAACGACAGCTGGAGGTGGCATAAGGCTGGACACATGGGACTGAGAGGATTGGTGAGATTTGTGAGCAAATGCAGACCCTTTAAAGCAATAATGCATGGCACCCATTCCATGGGTCCCAACTCTCCAGGTTGTAGGGGATATTACTACAGCTATAACATGTATGGGAAACCTAGAGAATGCACACACTGTGAATACAAAAGGTTTCTAAATCTCAACGAATAGTCCCTCTCCTGGTGCTCCAGTTTCACTTTCTAACTAGTTTACTATCAATCTCCCAACTTGGAGAGACAGCACCTTTAACCTCCTGGTTCGCACAGGTTGCCAATTTGGCAAAGGATGAAAGCGAAGAGGGAGAACCAAAGAGAGAGTAGCTGTTAGGCATTTGGACGGGCACATGTCACTCTTATTTCCCGGGAGGAAGAAGAATTAACCAAAGTCTCAGCCACCCACCGGGAACCAGTATAGGTCCTAAACCAAAATATGGGACTTGCGTTCAGCTCAGAAAAACGAGTTAAAAAATGGAGCTATAGGGCAGAGCAATTCACAAACTGGCAGAGTAATAAAGGACAACTATCATCCAAAAATCTGTTGAGGGAAGGCAACGAGGCGGACTTGAAAGTGAGGCAGAATAGCAGGAAACAGATTTCAAGAGGTATGTTGGAATCGCCTTTAAAGCACAGGAAGAGGGGCACAACTTCGACAATGATGCACTTGTCCAAAAAGGGTGTATGCGTTTTCTCCTGAGTATATTCAGGAGAAAACGCATACGCCCATTTTGGCCAAGCAAGCAAGCGGACAATGTAAGTCTGCACTACAAAGAAGTATCACTTCCCACCGGTCCAAAGGGACATCCACAAAAAGGGTAAAAACCAGAAATTCAAGACAGGCCCTGGAGAACAGGGAGCCTTGTTATGCTGATGGCCGGGATGTAAATTGCCAACTGCCTCTCTGGAGGAGTGCATTGTGTTCCCTAAAACAAGTAAACAACAGAGCTACAGAGCCAAGGGCACTTCCAGTCTAGGGAATATAAATGGGAAAACTGAAAATCAATAAGACAGAGCCACCCCAAAATTTAGGAATGCACTGCTTACAAGAACCTCAAATTGGGTACACCTTAAGTATCCCAGGAAAGATAAAAATGGTTCAAAAAATTGTGGTACTTACGTATGATGGAATATCCCTCAGCCATGAAATCAATGTCATAAGACCAGTAGCAGCAAAATGAGTGGATTCAGGTTCGATGATTCTAAGTGAAATAATCACACAGAAAAAGAAACTTATCATAAGATATCACTTATGAAGATCCTGTAAACATGGCTACACATGAACTGAGTTAGGAAAGAGAAGAGAGTCTCACATTTAGAAAACACTCTTATGCCTGCTTAAGGGGGAAGGAGAGGTGGGGTGATGCATAAAACCAGAGGTTGATATAAGCACAGGTACCGTTCCAAAAACCAACTATGGAATAGACAAGACCTACACCTTCCTCAGTGAAAGGGACTCAAAACCCCATATTTCCCGCAGAGGAATATATCTGACTAGTAAGAATCTTAAAACCTATGTATTGATATGTCTCCGTAAGGGAATCAAGTGTGTGTAGACTGGCATAAAGATGGCAGCGAGAATCACCTCAAACCCACTATAAAAAGGAATTTGAAAAACAAAACAAAAAAACAGCGAAATTCTTTACAATTCCTTCAGGCTCTCTGATGAAACTTGGAATGACCCTATCTAGAACGACAGCTGGAGGTGGCATAAGGCTGGACACATGGGACTGAGAGGATTGGTGAGATTTGTGAGCAAATGCAGACCCTTTAAAGCAATAATGCATGGCACCCATTCCATGGGTCCCAACTCTCCAGGTTGTAGGGGATATTACTACAGCTATAACATGTATGGGAAACCTAGAGAATGCACACACTGTGAATACAAAAGGTTTCTAAATCTCAACGAATAGTCCCTCTCCTGGTGCTCCAGTTTCACTTTCTAACTAGTTTACTATCAATCTCCCAACTTGGAGAGACAGCACCTTTAACCTCCTGGTTCGCACAGGTTGCCAATTTGGCAAAGGATGAAAGCGAAGAGGGAGAACCAAAGAGAGAGTAGCTGTTAGGCATTTGGACGGGCACATGTCACTCTTATTTCCCGGGAGGAAGAAGAATTAACCAAAGTCTCAGCCACCCACCGGGAACCAGTATAGGTCCTAAACCAAAATATGGGACTTGCGTTCAGCTCAGAAAAACGAGTTAAAAAATGGAGCTATAGGGCAGAGCAATTCACAAACTGGCAGAGTAATAAAGGACAACTATCATCCAAAAATCTGTTGAGGGAAGGCAACGAGGCGGACTTGAAAGTGAGGCAGAATAGCAGGAAACAGATTTCAAGAGGTATGTTGGAATCGCCTTTAAAGCACAGGAAGAGGGGCACAACTTCGACAATGATGCACTTGTCCAAAAAGGGTGTATGCGTTTTCTCCTGAGTATATTCAGGAGAAAACGCATACGCCCATTTTGGCCAAGCAAGCAAGCGGACAATGTAAGTCTGCACTACAAAGAAGTATCACTTCCCACCGGTCCAAAGGGACATCCACAAAAAGGGTAAAAACCAGAAATTCAAGACAGGCCCTGGAGAACAGGGAGCCTTGTTATGCTGATGGCCGGGATGTAAATTGCCAACTGCCTCTCTGGAGGAGTGCATTGTGTTCCCTAAAACAAGTAAACAACAGAGCTACAGAGCCAAGGGCACTTCCAGTCTAGGGAATATAAATGGGAAAACTGAAAATCAATAAGACAGAGCCACCCCAAAATTTAGGAATGCACTGCTTACAAGAACCTCAAATTGGGTACACCTTAAGTATCCCAGGAAAGATAAAAATGGTTCAAAAAATTGTGGTACTTACGTATGATGGAATATCCCTCAGCCATGAAATCAATGTCATAAGACCAGTAGCAGCAAAATGAGTGGATTCAGGTTCGATGATTCTAAGTGAAATAATCACACAGAAAAAGAAACTTATCATAAGATATCACTTATGAAGATCCTGTAAACATGGCTACACATGAACTGAGTTAGGAAAGAGAAGAGAGTCTCACATTTAGAAAACACTCTTATGCCTGCTTAAGGGGGAAGGAGAGGTGGGGTGATGCATAAAACCAGAGGTTGATATAAGCACAGGTACCGTTCCAAAAACCAAGTATGGAATAGACAAGACCTACACCTTCCTCAGTGAAAGGGACTCAAAACCCCATATTTCCCGCAGAGGAATATATCTGACTAGTAAGAATCTTAAAACCTATGTATTGATATGTCTCCGTAAGGGAATCAAGTGTGTGTAGACTGGCATAAAGATGGCAGCGAGAATCAGCTCAAACCCACTATAAAAAGGAATTTCAAAAACAAAACAAAAAGACAGCGAAATTCTTTACAATTCCTTCAGGCTCTCTGATGAAACTTGGAATGACCCTATCTAGAACGACAGCTGGAGGTGGCATAAGGCTGGACACATGGGACTGAGAGGATTGGTGAGATTCGTGAGCAAATGCAGACCCTTTAAAGCAATAATGCATGGCACCCATTCCATGGGTCCCAACTCTCCAGGTTGTAGGGGATATTACTACAGCTATAACATGTATGGGAAACCTAGAGAATGCACACACTGTGAATACAAAAGGTTTCTAAATCTCAACGAATAGTCCCTCTCCTGGTGCTCCAGTTTCACTTTCTAACTAGTTTACTATCAATCTCCCAACTTGGAGAGACAGCACCTTTAACCTCCTGGTTCGCACAGGTTGCCAATTTGGCAAAGGATGAAAGCGAAGAGGGAGAACCAAAGAGAGAGTAGCTGTTAGGCATTTGGACGGGCACATGTCACTCTTATTTCCCGGGAGGAAGAAGAATTAACCAAAGTCTCAGCCACCCACCGGGAACCAGTATAGGTCCTAAACCAAAATATGGGACTTGCGTTCAGCTCAGAAAAACGAGTTAAAAAATGGAGCTATAGGGCAGAGCAATTCACAAACTGGCAGAGTAATAAAGGACAACTATCATCGAAAAATCTGTTGAGGGAAGGCAACGAGGCGGACTTGAAAGTGAGGCAGAATAGCAGGAAACAGATTTCAAGAGGTATGTTGGAATCGCCTTTAAAGCACAGGAAGAGGGGCACAACTTCGACAATGATGCACTTGTCCAAAAAGGGTGTATGCGTTTTCTCCTGAGTATATTCAGGAGAAAACGCATACGCCCATTTTGGCCAAGCAAGCAAGCAGACAATGTAAGTCTGCACTACAAAGAAGTATCACTTCCCACCGGTCCAAAGGGACATCCACAAAAAGGGTAAAAACCAGAAATTCAAGACAGGCCCTGGAGAACAGGGAGCCTTGTTATGCTGATGGCCGGGATGTAAATTGCCAACTGCCTCTCTGGAGGAGTGCATTGTGTTCCCTAAAACAAGTAAACAACAGAGCTACAGAGCCAAGGGCACTTCCAGTCTAGGGAATATAAATGGGAAAACTGAAAATCAATAAGACAGAGCCACCCCAAAATTTAGGAATGCACTGCTTACAAGAACCTCAAATTGGGTACACCTT
Source organism: Mesoplodon mirus (assembly GCF_964341445.2). Lineage (NCBI taxonomy): Eukaryota > Metazoa > Chordata > Mammalia > Artiodactyla > Ziphiidae > Mesoplodon > Mesoplodon mirus. The sequence continues at coordinate 8,601 of NW_028294746.1, forward strand.
AAGTATCCCAGGAAAGATAAAAATGGTTCAAAAAATTGTGGTACTTACGTATGATGGAATATCCCTCAGCCATGAAATCAATGTCATAAGACCAGTAGCAGCAAAATGAGTGGATTCAGGTTCGATGATTCTAAGTGAAATAATCACACAGAAAAAGAAACTTATCATAAGATATCACTTATGAAGATCCTGTAAACATGGCTACACATGAACTGAGTTAGGAAAGAGAAGAGAGTCTCACATTTAGAAAACACTCTTATGCCTGCTTAAGGGGGAAGGAGAGGTGGGGTGATGCATAAAACCAGAGGTTGATATAAGCACAGGTACCGTTCCAAAAACCAAGTATGGAATAGACAAGACCTACACCTTCCTCAGTGAAAGGGACTCAAAACCCCATATTTCCCGCAGAGGAATATATCTGACTAGTAAGAATCTTAAAACCTATGTATTGATATGTCTCCGTAAGGGAATCAAGTGTGTGTAGACTGGCATAAAGATGGCAGCGAGAATCAGCTCAAACCCACTATAAAAAGGAATTTCAAAAACAAAACAAAAAGACAGCGAAATTCTTTACAATTCCTTCAGGCTCTCTGATGAAACTTGGAATGACCCTATCTAGAACGACAGCTGGAGGTGGCATAAGGCTGGACACATGGGACTGAGAGGATTGGTGAGATTCGTGAGCAAATGCAGACCCTTTAAAGCAATAATGCATGGCACCCATTCCATGGGTCCCAACTCTCCAGGTTGTAGGGGATATTACTACAGCTATAACATGTATGGGAAACCTAGAGAATGCACACACTGTGAATACAAAAGGTTTCTAAATCTCAACGAATAGTCCCTCTCCTGGTGCTCCAGTTTCACTTTCTAACTAGTTTACTATCAATCTCCCAACTTGGAGAGACAGCACCTTTAACCTCCTGGTTCGCACAGGTTGCCAATTTGGCAAAGGATGAAAGCGAAGAGGGAGAACCAAAGAGAGAGTAGCTGTTAGGCATTTGGACGGGCACATGTCACTCTTATTTCCCGGGAGGAAGAAGAATTAACCAAAGTCTCAGCCACCCACCGGGAACCAGTATAGGTCCTAAACCAAAATATGGGACTTGCGTTCAGCTCAGAAAAACGAGTTAAAAAATGGAGCTATAGGGCAGAGCAATTCACAAACTGGCAGAGTAATAAAGGACAACTATCATCCAAAAATCTGTTGAGGGAAGGCAACGAGGCGGACTTGAAAGTGAGGCAGAATAGCAGGAAACAGATTTCAAGAGGTATGTTGGAATCGCCTTTAAAGCACAGGAAGAGGGGCACAACTTCGACAATGATGCACTTGTCCAAAAAGGGCGTATGCGTTTTCTCCTGAGTATATTCAGGAGAAAACGCATACGCCCATTTTGGCCAAGCAAGCAAGCGGACAATGTAAGTCTGCACTACAAAGAAGTATCACTTCCCACCGGTCCAAAGGGACATCCACAAAAAGGGTAAAAACCAGAAATTCAAGACAGGCCCTGGAGAACAGGGAGCCTTGTTATGCTGATGGCCGGGATGTAAATTGCCAACTGCCTCTCTGGAGGAGTGCATTGTGTTCCCTAAAACAAGTAAACAACAGAGCTACAGAGCCAAGGGCACTTCCAGTCTAGGGAATATAAATGGGAAAACTGAAAATCAATAAGACAGAGCCACCCCAAAATTTAGGAATGCACTGCTTACAAGAACCTCAAATTGGGTACACCTTAAGTATCCCAGGAAAGATAAAAATGGTTCAAAAAATTGTGGTACTTACGTATGATGGAATATCCCTCAGCCATGAAATCAATGTCATAAGACCAGTAGCAGCAAAATGAGTGGATTCAGGTTCGATGATTCTAAGTGAAATAATCACACAGAAAAAGAAACTTATCATAAGATATCACTTATGAAGATCCTGTAAACATGGCTACACATGAACTGAGTTAGGAAAGAGAAGAGAGTCTCACATTTAGAAAACACTCTTATGCCTGCTTAAGGGGGAAGGAGAGGTGGGGTGATGCATAAAACCAGAGGTTGATATAAGCACAGGTACCGTTCCAAAAACCAACTATGGAATAGACAAGACCTACACCTTCCTCAGTGAAAGGGACTCAAAACCCCATATTTCCCGCAGAGGAATATATCTGACTAGTAAGAATCTTAAAACCTATGTATTGATATGTCTCCGTAAGGGAATCAAGTGTGTGTAGACTGGCATAAAGATGGCAGCGAGAATCACCTCAAACCCACTATAAAAAGGAATTTGAAAAACAAAACAAAAAAACAGCGAAATTCTTTACAATTCCTTCAGGCTCTCTGATGAAACTTGGAATGACCCTATCTAGAACGACAGCTGGAGGTGGCATAAGGCTGGACACATGGGACTGAGAGGATTGGTGAGATTTGTGAGCAAATGCAGACCCTTTAAAGCAATAATGCATGGCACCCATTCCATGGGTCCCAACTCTCCAGGTTGTAGGGGATATTACTACAGCTATAACATGTATGGGAAACCTAGAGAATGCACACACTGTGAATACAAAAGGTTTCTAAATCTCAACGAATAGTCCCTCTCCTGGTGCTCCAGTTTCACTTTCTAACTAGTTTACTATCAATCTCCCAACTTGGAGAGACAGCACCTTTAACCTCCTGGTTCGCACAGGTTGCCAATTTGGCAAAGGATGAAAGCGAAGAGGGAGAACCAAAGAGAGAGTAGCTGTTAGGCATTTGGACGGGCACATGTCACTCTTATTTCCCGGGAGGAAGAAGAATTAACCAAAGTCTCAGCCACCCACCGGGAACCAGTATAGGTCCTAAACCAAAATATGGGACTTGCGTTCAGCTCAGAAAAACGAGTTAAAAAATGGAGCTATAGGGCAGAGCAATTCACAAACTGGCAGAGTAATAAAGGACAACTATCATCCAAAAATCTGTTGAGGGAAGGCAACGAGGCGGACTTGAAAGTGAGGCAGAATAGCAGGAAACAGATTTCAAGAGGTATGTTGGAATCGCCTTTAAAGCACAGGAAGAGGGGCACAACTTCGACAATGATGCACTTGTCCAAAAAGGGTGTATGCGTTTTCTCCTGAGTATATTCAGGAGAAAACGCATACGCCCATTTTGGCCAAGCAAGCAAGCGGACAATGTAAGTCTGCACTACAAAGAAGTATCACTTCCCACCGGTCCAAAGGGACATCCACAAAAAGGGTAAAAACCAGAAATTCAAGACAGGCCCTGGAGAACAGGGAGCCTTGTTATGCTGATGGCCGGGATGTAAATTGCCAACTGCCTCTCTGGAGGAGTGCATTGTGTTCCCTAAAACAAGTAAACAACAGAGCTACAGAGCCAAGGGCACTTCCAGTCTAGGGAATATAAATGGGAAAACTGAAAATCAATAAGACAGAGCCACCCCAAAATTTAGGAATGCACTGCTTACAAGAACCTCAAATTGGGTACACCTTAAGTATCCCAGGAAAGATAAAAATGGTTCAAAAAATTGTGGTACTTACGTATGATGGAATATCCCTCAGCCATGAAATCAATGTCATAAGACCAGTAGCAGCAAAATGAGTGGATTCAGGTTCGATGATTCTAAGTGAAATAATCACACAGAAAAAGAAACTTATCATAAGATATCACTTATGAAGATCCTGTAAACATGGCTACACATGAACTGAGTTAGGAAAGAGAAGAGAGTCTCACATTTAGAAAACACTCTTATGCCTGCTTAAGGGGGAAGGAGAGGTGGGGTGATGCATAAAACCAGAGGTTGATATAAGCACAGGTACCGTTCCAAAAACCAAGTATGGAATAGACAAGACCTACACCTTCCTCAGTGAAAGGGACTCAAAACCCCATATTTCCCGCAGAGGAATATATCTGACTAGTAAGAATCTTAAAACCTATGTATTGATATGTCTCCGTAAGGGAATCAAGTGTGTGTAGACTGGCATAAAGATGGCAGCGAGAATCAGCTCAAACCCACTATAAAAAGGAATTTCAAAAACAAAACAAAAAGACAGCGAAATTCTTTACAATTCCTTCAGGCTCTCTGATGAAACTTGGAATGACCCTATCTAGAACGACAGCTGGAGGTGGCATAAGGCTGGACACATGGGACTGAGAGGATTGGTGAGATTCGTGAGCAAATGCAGACCCTTTAAAGCAATAATGCATGGCACCCATTCCATGGGTCCCAACTCTCCAGGTTGTAGGGGATATTACTACAGCTATAACATGTATGGGAAACCTAGAGAATGCACACACTGTGAATACAAAAGGTTTCTAAATCTCAACGAATAGTCCCTCTCCTGGTGCTCCAGTTTCACTTTCTAACTAGTTTACTATCAATCTCCCAACTTGGAGAGACAGCACCTTTAACCTCCTGGTTCGCACAGGTTGCCAATTTGGCAAAGGATGAAAGCGAAGAGGGAGAACCAAAGAGAGAGTAGCTGTTAGGCATTTGGACGGGCACATGTCACTCTTATTTCCCGGGAGGAAGAAGAATTAACCAAAGTCTCAGCCACCCACCGGGAACCAGTATAGGTCCTAAACCAAAATATGGGACTTGCGTTCAGCTCAGAAAAACGAGTTAAAAAATGGAGCTATAGGGCAGAGCAATTCACAAACTGGCAGAGTAATAAAGGACAACTATCATCGAAAAATCTGTTGAGGGAAGGCAACGAGGCGGACTTGAAAGTGAGGCAGAATAGCAGGAAACAGATTTCAAGAGGTATGTTGGAATCGCCTTTAAAGCACAGGAAGAGGGGCACAACTTCGACAATGATGCACTTGTCCAAAAAGGGTGTATGCGTTTTCTCCTGAGTATATTCAGGAGAAAACGCATACGCCCATTTTGGCCAAGCAAGCAAGCAGACAATGTAAGTCTGCACTACAAAGAAGTATCACTTCCCACCGGTCCAAAGGGACATCCACAAAAAGGGTAAAAACCAGAAATTCAAGACAGGCCCTGGAGAACAGGGAGCCTTGTTATGCTGATGGCCGGGATGTAAATTGCCAACTGCCTCTCTGGAGGAGTGCATTGTGTTCCCTAAAACAAGTAAACAACAGAGCTACAGAGCCAAGGGCACTTCCAGTCTAGGGAATATAAATGGGAAAACTGAAAATCAATAAGACAGAGCCACCCCAAAATTTAGGAATGCACTGCTTACAAGAACCTCAAATTGGGTACACCTTAAGTATCCCAGGAAAGATAAAAATGGTTCAAAAAATTGTGGTACTTATGTATGATGGAATATCCCTCAGCCATGAAATCAATGTCATAAGACCAGTAGCAGCAAAATGAGTGGATTCAGGTTCGATGATTCTAAGTGAAATAATCACACAGAAAAAGAAACTTATCATAAGATATCACTTATGAAGATCCTGTAAACATGGCTACACATGAACTGAGTTAGGAAAGAGAAGAGAGTCTCACATTTAGAAAACACTCTTATGCCTGCTTAAGGGGGAAGGAGAGGTGGGGTGATGCATAAAACCAGAGGTTGATATAAGCACAGGTACCGTTCCAAAAACCAAGTATGGAATAGACAAGACCTACACCTTCCTCAGTGAAAGGGACTCAAAACCCCATATTTCCCGCAGAGGAATATATCTGACTAGTAAGAATCTTAAAACCTATGTATTGATATGTCTCCGTAAGGGAATCAAGTGTGTGTAGACTGGCATAAAGATGGCAGCGAGAATCAGCTCAAACCCACTATAAAAAGGAATTTCAAAAACAAAACAAAAAAACAGTGAAATTCTTTACAATTCCTTCAGGCTCTCTGATGAAACTTGGAATGACCCTATCTAGAACGACAGCTGGAGGTGGCATAAGGCTGGACACATGGGACTGAGAGGATTGGTGAGATTTGTGAGCAAATGCAGACCCTTTAAAGCAATAATGCATGGCACCCATTCCATGGGTCCCAACTCTCCAGGTTGTAGGGGATATTACTACAGCTATAACATGTATGGGAAACCTAGAGAATGCACACACTGTGAATACAAAAGGTTTCTAAATCTCAACGAATAGTCCCTCTCCTGGTGCTCCAGTTTCACTTTCTAACTAGTTTACTATCAATCTCCCAACTTGGAGAGACAGCACCTTTAACCTCCTGGTTCGCACAGGTTGCCAATTTGGCAAAGGATGAAAGCGAAGAGGGAGAACCAAAGAGAGAGTAGCTGTTAGGCATTTGGACGGGCACATGTCACTCTTATTTCCCGGGAGGAAGAAGAATTAACCAAAGTCTCAGCCACCCACCGGGAACCAGTATAGGTCCTAAACCAAAATATGGGACTTGCGTTCAGCTCAGAAAAACGAGTTAAAAAATGGAGCTATAGGGCAGAGCAATTCACAAACTGGCAGAGTAATAAAGGACAACTATCATCCAAAAATCTGTTGAGGGAAGGCAACGAGGCGGACTTGAAAGTGAGGCAGAATAGCAGGAAACAGATTTCAAGAGGTATGTTGGAATCGCCTTTAAAGCACAGGAAGAGGGGCACAACTTCGACAATGATGCACTTGTCCAAAAAGGGTGTATGCGTTTTCTCCTGAGTATATTCAGGAGAAAACGCATACGCCCATTTTGGCCAAGCAAGCAAGTGGACAATGTAAGTCTGCACTACAAAGAAGTATCACTTCCCACCGGTCCAAAGGGACATCCACAAAAAGGGTAAAAACCAGAAATTCAAGACAGGCCCTGGAGAACAGGGAGCCTTGTTATGCTGATGGCCGGGATGTAAATTGCCAACTGCCTCTCTGGAGGAGTGCATTGTGTTCCCTAAAACAAGTAAACAACAGAGCTACAGAGCCAAGGGCACTTCCAGTCTAGGGAATATAAATGGGAAAACTGAAAATCAATAAGACAGAGCCACCCCAAAATTTAGGAATGCACTGCTTACAAGAACCTCAAATTGGGTACACCTTAAGTATCCCAGGAAAGATAAAAATGGTTCAAAAAATTGTGGTACTTACGTATGATGGAATATCCCTCAGCCATGAAATCAATGTCATAAGACCAGTAGCAGCAAAATGAGTGGATTCAGGTTCGATGATTCTAAGTGAAATAATCACACAGAAAAAGAAACTTATCATAAGATATCACTTATGAAGATCCTGTAAACATGGCTACACATGAACTGAGTTAGGAAAGAGAAGAGAGTCTCACATTTAGAAAACACTCTTATGCCTGCTTAAGGGGGAAGGAGAGGTGGGGTGATGCATAAAACCAGAGGTTGATATAAGCACAGGTACCGTTCCAAAAACCAAGTATGGAATAGACAAGACCTACACCTTCCTCAGTGAAAGGGACTCAAAACCCCATATTTCCCGCAGAGGAATATATCTGACTAGTAAGAATCTTAAAACCTATGTATTGATATGTCTCCGTAAGGGAATCAAGTGTGTGTAGACTGGCATAAAGATGGCAGCGAGAATCAGCTCAAACCCACTATAAAAAGGAATTTCAAAAACAAAACAAAAAGACAGCGAAATTCTTTACAATTCCTTCAGGCTCTCTGATGAAACTTGGAATGACCCTATCTAGAACGACAGCTGGAGGTGGCATAAGGCTGGACACATGGGACTGAGAGGATTGGTGAGATTCGTGAGCAAATGCAGACCCTTTAAAGCAATAATGCATGGCACCCATTCCATGGGTCCCAACTCTCCAGGTTGTAGGGGATATTACTACAGCTATAACATGTATGGGAAACCTAGAGAATGCACACACTGTGAATACAAAAGGTTTCTAAATCTCAACGAATAGTCCCTCTCCTGGTGCTCCAGTTTCACTTTCTAACTAGTTTACTATCAATCTCCCAACTTGGAGAGACAGCACCTTTAACCTCCTGGTTCGCACAGGTTGCCAATTTGGCAAAGGATGAAAGCGAAGAGGGAGAACCAAAGAGAGAGTAGCTGTTAGGCATTTGGACGGGCACATGTCACTCTTATTTCCCGGGAGGAAGAAGAATTAACCAAAGTCTCAGCCACCCACCGGGAACCAGTATAGGTCCTAAACCAAAATATGGGACTTGCGTTCAGCTCAGAAAAACGAGTTAAAAAATGGAGCTATAGGGCAGAGCAATTCACAAACTGGCAGAGTAATAAAGGACAACTATCATCCAAAAATCTGTTGAGGGAAGGCAACGAGGCGGACTTGAAAGTGAGGCAGAATAGCAGGAAACAGATTTCAAGAGGTATGTTGGAATCGCCTTTAAAGCACAGGAAGAGGGGCACAACTTCGACAATGATGCACTTGTCCAAAAAGGGCGTATGCGTTTTCTCCTGAGTATATTCAGGAGAAAACGCATACGCCCATTTTGGCCAAGCAAGCAAGCGGACAATGTAAGTCTGCACTACAAAGAAGTATCACTTCCCACCGGTCCAAAGGGACATCCACAAAAAGGGTAAAAACCAGAAATTCAAGACAGGCCCTGGAGAACAGGGAGCCTTGTTATGCTGATGGCCGGGATGTAAATTGCCAACTGCCTCTCTGGAGGAGTGCATTGTGTTCCCTAAAACAAGTAAACAACAGAGCTACAGAGCCAAGGGCACTTCCAGTCTAGGGAATATAAATGGGAAAACTGAAAATCAATAAGACAGAGCCACCCCAAAATTTAGGAATGCACTGCTTACAAGAACCTCAAATTGGGTACACCTTAAGTATCCCAGGAAAGATAAAAATGGTTCAAAAAATTGTGGTACTTACGTATGATGGAATATCCCTCAGCCATGAAATCAATGTCATAAGACCAGTAGCAGCAAAATGAGTGGATTCAGGTTCGATGATTCTAAGTGAAATAATCACACAGAAAAAGAAACTTATCATAAGATATCACTTATGAAGATCCTGTAAACATGGCTACACATGAACTGAGTTAGGAAAGAGAAGAGAGTCTCACATTTAGAAAACACTCTTATGCCTGCTTAAGGGGGAAGGAGAGGTGGGGTGATGCATAAAACCAGAGGTTGATATAAGCACAGGTACCGTTCCAAAAACCAAGTATGGAATAAACAAGACCTACACCTTCCTCAGTGAAAGGGGCTCAAAACCCCATATTTCCCGCAGAGGAATATATCTGACTAGTAAGAATCTTAAAACCTATGTATTGATATGTCTCCGTAAGGGAATCAAGTGTGTGTAGACTGGCATAAAGATGGCAGCGAGAATCACCTCAAACCCACTATAAAAAGGAATTTCAAAAACAAAACAAAAAAACAGCGAAATTCTTTACAATTCCTTCAGGCTCTCTGATGAAACTTGGAATGACCCTATCTAGAACGACAGCTGGAGGTGGCATAAGGCTGGACACATGGGACTGAGAGGATTGGTGAGATTCGTGAGCAAATGCAGACCCTTTAAAGCAATAATGCATGGCACCCATTCCATGGGTCCCAACTCTCCAGGTTGTAGGGGATATTACTACAGCTATAACATGTATGGGAAACCTAGAGAATGCACACACTGTGAATACAAAAGGTTTCTAAATCTCAACGAATAGTCCCTCTCCTGGTGCTCCAGTTTCACTTTCTAACTAGTTTACTATCAATCTCCCAACTTGGAGAGACAGCACCTTTAACCTCCTGGTTCGCACAGGTTGCCAATTTGGCAAAGGATGAAAGCGAAGAGGGAGAACCAAAGAGAGAGTAGCTGTTAGGCATTTGGACGGGCACATGTCACTCTTATTTCCCGGGAGGAAGAAGAATTAACCAAAGTCTCAGCCACCCACCGGGAACCAGTATAGGTCCTAAACCAAAATATGGGACTTGCGTTCAGCTCAGAAAAACGAGTTAAAAAATGGAGCTATAGGGCAGAGCAATTCACAAACTGGCAGAGTAATAAAGGACAACTATCATCCAAAAATCTGTTGAGGGAAGGCAACGAGGCGGACTTGAAAGTGAGGCAGAATAGCAGGAAACAGATTTCAAGAGGTATGTTGGAATCGCCTTTAAAGCACAGGAAGAGGGGCACAACTTCGACAATGATGCACTTGTCCAAAAAGGGTGTATGCGTTTTCTCCTGAGTATATTCAGGAGAAAACGCATACGCCCATTTTGGCCAAGCAAGCAAGCGGACAATGTAAGTCTGCACTACAAAGAAGTATCACTTCCCACCGGTCCAAAGGGACATCCACAAAAAGGGTAAAAACCAGAAATTCAAGACAGGCCCTGGAGAACAGGGAGCCTTGTTATGCTGATGGCCGGGATGTAAATTGCCAACTGCCTCTCTGGAGGAGTGCATTGTGTTCCCTAAAACAAGTAAACAACAGAGCTACAGAGCCAAGGGCACTTCCAGTCTAGGGAATATAAATGGGAAAACTGAAAATCAATAAGACAGAGCCACCCCAAAATTTAGGAATGCACTGCTTACAAGAACCTCAAATTGGGTACACCTTAAGTATCCCAGGAAAGATAAAAATGGTTCAAAAAATTGTGGTACTTACGTATGATGGAATATCCCTCAGCCATGAAATCAATGTCATAAGACCAGTAGCAGCAAAATGAGTGGATTCAGGTTCGATGATTCTAAGTGAAATAATCACACAGAAAAAGAAACTTATCATAAGATATCACTTATGAAGATCCTGTAAACATGGCTACACATGAACTGAGTTAGGAAAGAGAAGAGAGTCTCACATTTAGAAAACACTCTTATGCCTGCTTAAGGGGGAAGGAGAGGTGGGGTGATGCATAAAACCAGAGGTTGATATAAGCACAGGTACCGTTCCAAAAACCAAGTATGGAATAGACAAGACCTACACCTTCCTCAGTGAAAGGGACTCAAAACCCCATATTTCCCGCAGAGGAATATATCTGACTAGTAAGAATCTTAAAACCTATGTATTGATATGTCTCCGTAAGGGAATCAAGTGTGTGTAGACTGGCATAAAGATGGCAGCGAGAATCAGCTCAAACCCACTATAAAAAGGAATTTCAAAAACAAAACAAAAAGACAGCGAAATTCTTTACAATTCCTTCAGGCTCTCTGATGAAACTTGGAATGACCCTATCTAGAACGACAGCTGGAGGTGGCATAAGGCTGGACACATGGGACTGAGAGGATTGGTGAGATTCGTGAGCAAATGCAGACCCTTTAAAGCAATAATGCATGGCACCCATTCCATGGGTCCCAACTCTCCAGGTTGTAGGGGATATTACTACAGCTATAACATGTATGGGAAACCTAGAGAATGCACACACTGTGAATACAAAAGGTTTCTAAATCTCAACGAATAGTCCCTCTCCTGGTGCTCCAGTTTCACTTTCTAACTAGTTTACTATCAATCTCCCAACTTGGAGAGACAGCACCTTTAACCTCCTGGTTCGCACAGGTTGCCAATTTGGCAAAGGATGAAAGCGAAGAGGGAGAACCAAAGAGAGAGTAGCTGTTAGGCATTTGGACGGGCACATGTCACTCTTATTTCCCGGGAGGAAGAAGAATTAACCAAAGTCTCAGCCACCCACCGGGAACCAGTATAGGTCCTAAACCAAAATATGGGACTTGCGTTCAGCTCAGAAAAACGAGTTAAAAAATGGAGCTATAGGGCAGAGCAATTCACAAACTGGCAGAGTAATAAAGGACAACTATCATCGAAAAATCTGTTGAGGGAAGGCAACGAGGCGGACTTGAAAGTGAGGCAGAATAGCAGGAAACAGATTTCAAGAGGTATGTTGGAATCGCCTTTAAAGCACAGGAAGAGGGGCACAACTTCGACAATGATGCACTTGTCCAAAAAGGGTGTATGCGTTTTCTCCTGAGTATATTCAGGAGAAAACGCATACGCCCATTTTGGCCAAGCAAGCAAGCAGACAATGTAAGTCTGCACTACAAAGAAGTATCACTTCCCACCGGTCCAAAGGGACATCCACAAAAAGGGTAAAAACCAGAAATTCAAGACAGGCCCTGGAGAACAGGGAGCCTTGTTATGCTGATGGCCGGGATGTAAATTGCCAACTGCCTCTCTGGAGGAGTGCATTGTGTTCCCTAAAACAAGTAAACAACAGAGCTACAGAGCCAAGGGCACTTCCAGTCTAGGGAATATAAATGGGAAAACTGAAAATCAATAAGACAGAGCCACCCCAAAATTTAGGAATGCACTGCTTACAAGAACCTCAAATTGGGTACACCTTAAGTATCCCAGGAAAGATAAAAATGGTTCAAAAAATTGTGGTACTTATGTATGATGGAATATCCCTCAGCCATGAAATCAATGTCATAAGACCAGTAGCAGCAAAATGAGTGGATTCAGGTTCGATGATTCTAAGTGAAATAATCACACAGAAAAAGAAACTTATCATAAGATATCACTTATGAAGATCCTGTAAACATGGCTACACATGAACTGAGTTAGGAAAGAGAAGAGAGTCTCACATTTAGAAAACACTCTTATGCCTGCTTAAGGGGGAAGGAGAGGTGGGGTGATGCATAAAACCAGAGGTTGATATAAGCACAGGTACCGTTCCAAAAACCAAGTATGGAATAGACAAGACCTACACCTTCCTCAGTGAAAGGGACTCAAAACCCCATATTTCCCGCAGAGGAATATATCTGACTAGTAAGAATCTTAAAACCTATGTATTGATATGTCTCCGTAAGGGAATCAAGTGTGTGTAGACTGGCATAAAGATGGCAGCGAGAATCAGCTCAAACCCACTATAAAAAGGAATTTCAAAAACAAAACAAAAAGACAGCGAAATTCTTTACAATTCCTTCAGGCTCTCTGATGAAACTTGGAATGACCCTATCTAGAACGACAGCTGGAGGTGGCATAAGGCTGGACACATGGGACTGAGAGGATTGGTGAGATTCGTGAGCAAATGCAGACCCTTTAAAGCAATAATGCATGGCACCCATTCCATGGGTCCCAACTCTCCAGGTTGTAGGGGATATTACTACAGCTATAACATGTATGGGAAACCTAGAGAATGCACACACTGTGAATACAAAAGGTTTCTAAATCTCAACGAATAGTCCCTCTCCTGGTGCTCCAGTTTCACTTTCTAACTAGTTTACTATCAATCTCCCAACTTGGAGAGACAGCACCTTTAACCTCCTGGTTCGCACAGGTTGCCAATTTGGCAAAGGATGAAAGCGAAGAGGGAGAACCAAAGAGAGAGTAGCTGTTAGGCATTTGGACGGGCACATGTCACTCTTATTTCCCGGGAGGAAGAAGAATTAACCAAAGTCTCAGCCACCCACCGGGAACCAGTATAGGTCCTAAACCAAAATATGGGACTTGCGTTCAGCTCAGAAAAACGAGTTAAAAAATGGAGCTATAGGGCAGAGCAATTCACAAACTGGCAGAGTAATAAAGGACAACTATCATCGAAAAATCTGTTGAGGGAAGGCAACGAGGCGGACTTGAAAGTGAGGCAGAATAGCAGGAAACAGATTTCAAGAGGTATGTTGGAATCGCCTTTAAAGCACAGGAAGAGGGGCACAACTTCGACAATGATGCACTTGTCCAAAAAGGGTGTATGCGTTTTCTCCTGAGTATATTCAGGAGAAAACGCATACGCCCATTTTGGCCAAGCAAGCAAGCAGACAATGTAAGTCTGCACTACAAAGAAGTATCACTTCCCACCGGTCCAAAGGGACATCCACAAAAAGGGTAAAAACCAGAAATTCAAGACAGGCCCTGGAGAACAGGGAGCCTTGTTATGCTGATGGCCGGGATGTAAATTGCCAACTGCCTCTCTGGAGGAGTGCATTGTGTTCCCTAAAACAAGTAAACAACAGAGCTACAGAGCCAAGGGCACTTCCAGTCTAGGGAATATAAATGGGAAAACTGAAAATCAATAAGACAGAGCCACCCCAAAATTTAGGAATGCACTGCTTACAAGAACCTCAAATTGGGTACACCTTAAGTATCCCAGGAAAGATAAAAATGGTTCAAAAAATTGTGGTACTTACGTATGATGGAATATCCCTCAGCCATGAAATCAATGTCATAAGACCAGTAGCAGCAAAATGAGTGGATTCAGGTTCGATGATTCTAAGTGAAATAATCACACAGAAAAAGAAACTTATCATAAGATATCACTTATGAAGATCCTGTAAACATGGCTACACATGAACTGAGTTAGGAAAGAGAAGAGAGTCTCACATTTAGAAAACACTCTTATGCCTGCTTAAGGGGGAAGGAGAGGTGGGGTGATGCATAAAACCAGAGGTTGATATAAGCACAGGTACCGTTCCAAAAACCAAGTATGGAATAGACAAGACCTACACCTTCCTCAGTGAAAGGGACTCAAAACCCCATATTTCCCGCAGAGGAATATATCTGACTAGTAAGAATCTTAAAACCTATGTATTGATATGTCTCCGTAAGGGAATCAAGTGTGTGTAGACTGGCATAAAGATGGCAGCGAGAATCAGCTCAAACCCACTATAAAAAGGAATTTCAAAAACAAAACAAAAAGACAGCGAAATTCTTTACAATTCCTTCAGGCTCTCTGATGAAACTTGGAATGACCCTATCTAGAACGACAGCTGGAGGTGGCATAAGGCTGGACACATGGGACTGAGAGGATTGGTGAGATTCGTGAGCAAATGCAGACCCTTTAAAGCAATAATGCATGGCACCCATTCCATGGGTCCCAACTCTCCAGGTTGTAGGGGATATTACTACAGCTATAACATGTATGGGAAACCTAGAGAATGCACACACTGTGAATACAAAAGGTTTCTAAATCTCAACGAATAGTCCCTCTCCTGGTGCTCCAGTTTCACTTTCTAACTAGTTTACTATCAATCTCCCAACTTGGAGAGACAGCACCTTTAACCTCCTGGTTCGCACAGGTTGCCAATTTGGCAAAGGATGAAAGCGAAGAGGGAGAACCAAAGAGAGAGTAGCTGTTAGGCATTTGGACGGGCACATGTCACTCTTATTTCCCGGGAGGAAGAAGAATTAACCAAAGTCTCAGCCACCCACCGGGAACCAGTATAGGTCCTAAACCAAAATATGGGACTTGCGTTCAGCTCAGAAAAACGAGTTAAAAAATGGAGCTATAGGGCAGAGCAATTCACAAACTGGCAGAGTAATAAAGGACAACTATCATCCAAAAATCTGTTGAGGGAAGGCAACGAGGCGGACTTGAAAGTGAGGCAGAATAGCAGGAAACAGATTTCAAGAGGTATGTTGGAATCGCCTTTAAAGCACAGGAAGAGGGGCACAACTTCGACAATGATGCACTTGTCCAAAAAGGGCGTATGCGTTTTCTCCTGAGTATATTCAGGAGAAAACGCATACGCCCATTTTGGCCAAGCAAGCAAGCGGACAATGTAAGTCTGCACTACAAAGAAGTATCACTTCCCACCGGTCCAAAGGGACATCCACAAAAAGGGTAAAAACCAGAAATTCAAGACAGGCCCTGGAGAACAGGGAGCCTTGTTATGCTGATGGCCGGGATGTAAATTGCCAACTGCCTCTCTGGAGGAGTGCATTGTGTTCCCTAAAACAAGTAAACAACAGAGCTACAGAGCCAAGGGCACTTCCAGTCTAGGGAATATAAATGGGAAAACTGAAAATCAATAAGACAGAGCCACCCCAAAATTTAGGAATGCACTGCTTACAAGAACCTCAAATTGGGTACACCTTAAGTATCCCAGGAAAGATAAAAATGGTTCAAAAAATTGTGGTACTTACGTATGATGGAATATCCCTCAGCCATGAAATCAATGTCATAAGACCAGTAGCAGCAAAATGAGTGGATTCAGGTTCGATGATTCTAAGTGAAATAATCACACAGAAAAAGAAACTTATCATAAGATATCACTTATGAAGATCCTGTAAACATGGCTACACATGAACTGAGTTAGGAAAGAGAAGAGAGTCTCACATTTAGAAAACACTCTTATGCCTGCTTAAGGGGGAAGGAGAGGTGGGGTGATGCATAAAACCAGAGGTTGATATAAGCACAGGTACCGTTCCAAAAACCAAGTATGGAATAAACAAGACCTACACCTTCCTCAGTGAAAGGGGCTCAAAACCCCATATTTCCCGCAGAGGAATATATCTGACTAGTAAGAATCTTAAAACCTATGTATTGATATGTCTCCGTAAGGGAATCAAGTGTGTGTAGACTGGCATAAAGATGGCAGCGAGAATCACCTCAAACCCACTATAAAAAGGAATTTCAAAAACAAAACAAAAAAACAGCGAAATTCTTTACAATTCCTTCAGGCTCTCTGATGAAACTTGGAATGACCCTATCTAGAACGACAGCTGGAGGTGGCATAAGGCTGGACACATGGGACTGAGAGGATTGGTGAGATTCGTGAGCAAATGCAGACCCTTTAAAGCAATAATGCATGGCACCCATTCCATGGGTCCCAACTCTCCAGGTTGTAGGGGATATTACTACAGCTATAACATGTATGGGAAACCTAGAGAATGCACACACTGTGAATACAAAAGGTTTCTAAATCTCAACGAATAGTCCCTCTCCTGGTGCTCCAGTTTCACTTTCTAACTAGTTTACTATCAATCTCCCAACTTGGAGAGACAGCACCTTTAACCTCCTGGTTCGCACAGGTTGCCAATTTGGCAAAGGATGAAAGCGAAGAGGGAGAACCAAAGAGAGAGTAGCTGTTAGGCATTTGGACGGGCACATGTCACTCTTATTTCCCGGGAGGAAGAAGAATTAACCAAAGTCTCAGCCACCCACCGGGAACCAGTATAGGTCCTAAACCAAAATATGGGACTTGCGTTCAGCTCAGAAAAACGAGTTAAAAAATGGAGCTATAGGGCAGAGCAATTCACAAACTGGCAGAGTAATAAAGGACAACTATCATCCAAAAATCTGTTGAGGGAAGGCAACGAGGCGGACTTGAAAGTGAGGCAGAATAGCAGGAAACAGATTTCAAGAGGTATGTTGGAATCGCCTTTAAAGCACAGGAAGAGGGGCACAACTTCGACAATGATGCACTTGTCCAAAAAGGGCGTATGCGTTTTCTCCTGAGTATATTCAGGAGAAAACGCATACGCCCATTTTGGCCAAGCAAGCAAGCGGACAATGTAAGTCTGCACTACAAAGAAGTATCACTTCCCACCGGTCCAAAGGGACATCCACAAAAAGGGTAAAAACCAGAAATTCAAGACAGGCCCTGGAGAACAGGGAGCCTTGTTATGCTGATGGCCGGGATGTAAATTGCCAACTGCCTCTCTGGAGGAGTGCATTGTGTTCCCTAAAACAAGTAAACAACAGAGCTACAGAGCCAAGGGCACTTCCAGTCTAGGGAATATAAATGGGAAAACTGAAAATCAATAAGACAGAGCCACCCCAAAATTTAGGAATGCACTGCTTACAAGAACCTCAAATTGGGTACACCTTAAGTATCCCAGGAAAGATAAAAATGGTTCAAAAAATTGTGGTACTTACGTATGATGGAATATCCCTCAGCCATGAAATCAATGTCATAAGACCAGTAGCAGCAAAATGAGTGGATTCAGGTTCGATGATTCTAAGTGAAATAATCACACAGAAAAAGAAACTTATCATAAGATATCACTTATGAAGATCCTGTAAACATGGCTACACATGAACTGAGTTAGGAAAGAGAAGAGAGTCTCACATTTAGAAAACACTCTTATGCCTGCTTAAGGGGGAAGGAGAGGTGGGGTGATGCATAAAACCAGAGGTTGATATAAGCACAGGTACCGTTCCAAAAACCAAGTATGGAATAGACAAGACCTACACCTTCCTCAGTGAAAGGGGCTCAAAACCCCATATTTCCCGCAGAGGAATATATCTGACTAGTAAGAATCTTAAAACCTATGTATTGATATGTCTCCGTAAGGGAATCAAGTGTGTGTAGACTGGCATAAAGATGGCAGCGAGAATCAGCTCAAACCCACTATAAAAAGGAATTTCAAAAACAAAACAAAAAAACAGCGAAATTCTTTACAATTCCTTCAGGCTCTCTGATGAAACTTGGAATGACCCTATCTAGAACGACAGCTGGAGGTGGCATAAGGCTGGACACATGGGACTGAGAGGATTGGTGAGATTCGTGAGCAAATGCAGACCCTTTAAAGCAATAATGCATGGCACCCATTCCATGGGTCCCAACTCTCCAGGTTGTAGGGGATATTACTACAGCTATAACATGTATGGGAAACCTAGAGAATGCACACACTGTGAATACAAAAGGTTTCTAAATCTCAACGAATAGTCCCTCTCCTGGTGCTCCAGTTTCACTTTCTAACTAGTTTACTATCAATCTCCCAACTTGGAGAGACAGCACCTTTAACCTCCTGGTTCGCACAGGTTGCCAATTTGGCAAAGGATGAAAGCGAAGAGGGAGAACCAAAGAGAGAGTAGCTGTTAGGCATTTGGACGGGCACATGTCACTCTTATTTCCCGGGAGGAAGAAGAATTAACCAAAGTCTCAGCCACCCACCGGGAACCAGTATAGGTCCTAAACCAAAATATGGGACTTGCGTTCAGCTCAGAAAAACGAGTTAAAAAATGGAGCTATAGGGCAGAGCAATTCACAAACTGGCAGAGTAATAAAGGACAACTATCATCCAAAAATCTGTTGAGGGAAGGCAACGAGGCGGACTTGAAAGTGAGGCAGAATAGCAGGAAACAGATTTCAAGAGGTATGTTGGAATCGCCTTTAAAGCACAGGAAGAGGGGCACAACTTCGACAATGATGCACTTGTCCAAAAAGGGCGTATGCGTTTTCTCCTGAGTATATTCAGGAGAAAACGCATACGCCCATTTTGGCCAAGCAAGCAAGCGGACAATGTAAGTCTGCACTACAAAGAAGTATCACTTCCCACCGGTCCAAAGGGACATCCACAAAAAGGGTAAAAACCAGAAATTCAAGACAGGCCCTGGAGAACAGGGAGCCTTGTTATGCTGATGGCCGGGATGTAAATTGCCAACTGCCTCTCTGGAGGAGTGCATTGTGTTCCCTAAAACAAGTAAACAACAGAGCTACAGAGCCAAGGGCACTTCCAGTCTAGGGAATATAAATGGGAAAACTGAAAATCAATAAGACAGAGCCACCCCAAAATTTAGGAATGCACTGCTTACAAGAACCTCAAATTGGGTACACCTTAAGTATCCCAGGAAAGATAAAAATGGTTCAAAAAATTGTGGTACTTACGTATGATGGAATATCCCTCAGCCATGAAATCAATGTCATAAGACCAGTAGCAGCAAAATGAGTGGATTCAGGTTCGATGATTCTAAGTGAAATAATCACACAGAAAAAGAAACTTATCATAAGATATCACTTATGAAGATCCTGTAAACATGGCTACACATGAACTGAGTTAGGAAAGAGAAGAGAGTCTCACATTTAGAAAACACTCTTATGCCTGCTTAAGGGGGAAGGAGAGGTGGGGTGATGCATAAAACCAGAGGTTGATATAAGCACAGGTACCGTTCCAAAAACCAAGTATGGAATAGACAAGACCTACACCTTCCTCAGTGAAAGGGGCTCAAAACCCCATATTTCCCGCAGAGGAATATATCTGACTAGTAAGAATCTTAAAACCTATGTATTGATATGTCTCCGTAAGGGAATCAAGTGTGTGTAGACTGGCATAAAGATGGCAGCGAGAATCAGCTCAAACCCACTATAAAAAGGAATTTCAAAAACAAAACAAAAAAACAGCGAAATTCTTTACAATTCCTTCAGGCTCTCTGATGAAACTTGGAATGACCCTATCTAGAACGACAGCTGGAGGTGGCATAAGGCTGGACACATGGGACTGAGAGGATTGGTGAGATTCGTGAGCAAATGCAGACCCTTTAAAGCAATAATGCATGGCACCCATTCCATGGGTCCCAACTCTCCAGGTTGTAGGGGATATTACTACAGCTATAACATGTATGGGAAACCTAGAGAATGCACACACTGTGAATACAAAAGGTTTCTAAATCTCAACGAATAGTCCCTCTCCTGGTGCTCCAGTTTCACTTTCTAACTAGTTTACTATCAATCTCCCAACTTGGAGAGACAGCACCTTTAACCTCCTGGTTCGCACAGGTTGCCAATTTGGCAAAGGATGAAAGCGAAGAGGGAGAACCAAAGAGAGAGTAGCTGTTAGGCATTTGGACGGGCACATGTCACTCTTATTTCCCGGGAGGAAGAAGAATTAACCAAAGTCTCAGCCACCCACCGGGAACCAGTATAGGTCCTAAACCAAAATATGGGACTTGCGTTCAGCTCAGAAAAACGAGTTAAAAAATGGAGCTATAGGGCAGAGCAATTCACAAACTGGCAGAGTAATAAAGGACAACTATCATCCAAAAATCTGTTGAGGGAAGGCAACGAGGCGGACTTGAAAGTGAGGCAGAATAGCAGGAAACAGATTTCAAGAGGTATGTTGGAATCGCCTTTAAAGCACAGGAAGAGGGGCACAACTTCGACAATGATGCACTTGTCCAAAAAGGGCGTATGCGTTTTCTCCTGAGTATATTCAGGAGAAAACGCATACGCCCATTTTGGCCAAGCAAGCAAGCGGACAATGTAAGTCTGCACTACAAAGAAGTATCACTTCCCACCGGTCCAAAGGGACATCCACAAAAAGGGTAAAAACCAGAAATTCAAGACAGGCCCTGGAGAACAGGGAGCCTTGTTATGCTGATGGCCGGGATGTAAATTGCCAACTGCCTCTCTGGAGGAGTGCATTGTGTTCCCTAAAACAAGTAAACAACAGAGCTACAGAGCCAAGGGCACTTCCAGTCTAGGGAATATAAATGGGAAAACTGAAAATCAATAAGACAGAGCCACCCCAAAATTTAGGAATGCACTGCTTACAAGAACCTCAAATTGGGTACACCTTAAGTATCCCAGGAAAGATAAAAATGGTTCAAAAAATTGTGGTACTTACGTATGATGGAATATCCCTCAGCCATGAAATCAATGTCATAAGACCAGTAGCAGCAAAATGAGTGGATTCAGGTTCGATGATTCTAAGTGAAATAATCACACAGAAAAAGAAACTTATCATAAGATATCACTTATGAAGATCCTGTAAACATGGCTACACATGAACTGAGTTAGGAAAGAGAAGAGAGTCTCACATTTAGAAAACACTCTTATGCCTGCTTAAGGGGGAAGGAGAGGTGGGGTGATGCATAAAACCAGAGGTTGATATAAGCACAGGTACCGTTCCAAAAACCAAGTATGGAATAAACAAGACCTACACCTTCCTCAGTGAAAGGGGCTCAAAACCCCATATTTCCCGCAGAGGAATATATCTGACTAGTAAGAATCTTAAAACCTATGTATTGATATGTCTCCGTAAGGGAATCAAGTGTGTGTAGACTGGCATAAAGATGGCAGCGAGAATCACCTCAAACCCACTATAAAAAGGAATTTCAAAAACAAAACAAAAAAACAGCGAAATTCTTTACAATTCCTTCAGGCTCTCTGATGAAACTTGGAATGACCCTATCTAGAACGACAGCTGGAGGTGGCATAAGGCTGGACACATGGGACTGAGAGGATTGGTGAGATTCGTGAGCAAATGCAGACCCTTTAAAGCAATAATGCATGGCACCCATTCCATGGGTCCCAACTCTCCAGGTTGTAGGGGATATTACTACAGCTATAACATGTATGGGAAACCTAGAGAATGCACACACTGTGAATACAAAAGGTTTCTAAATCTCAACGAATAGTCCCTCTCCTGGTGCTCCAGTTTCACTTTCTAACTAGTTTACTATCAATCTCCCAACTTGGAGAGACAGCACCTTTAACCTCCTGGTTCGCACAGGTTGCCAATTTGGCAAAGGATGAAAGCGAAGAGGGAGAACCAAAGAGAGAGTAGCTGTTAGGCATTTGGACGGGCACATGTCACTCTTATTTCCCGGGAGGAAGAAGAATTAACCAAAGTCTCAGCCACCCACCGGGAACCAGTATAGGTCCTAAACCAAAATATGGGACTTGCGTTCAGCTCAGAAAAACGAGTTAAAAAATGGAGCTATAGGGCAGAGCAATTCACAAACTGGCAGAGTAATAAAGGACAACTATCATCCAAAAATCTGTTGAGGGAAGGCAACGAGGCGGACTTGAAAGTGAGGCAGAATAGCAGGAAACAGATTTCAAGAGGTATGTTGGAATCGCCTTTAAAGCACAGGAAGAGGGGCACAACTTCGACAATGATGCACTTGTCCAAAAAGGGCGTATGCGTTTTCTCCTGAGTATATTCAGGAGAAAACGCATACGCCCATTTTGGCCAAGCAAGCAAGCGGACAATGTAAGTCTGCACTACAAAGAAGTATCACTTCCCACCGGTCCAAAGGGACATCCACAAAAAGGGTAAAAACCAGAAATTCAAGACAGGCCCTGGAGAACAGGGAGCCTTGTTATGCTGATGGCCGGGATGTAAATTGCCAACTGCCTCTCTGGAGGAGTGCATTGTGTTCCCTAAAACAAGTAAACAACAGAGCTACAGAGCCAAGGGCACTTCCAGTCTAGGGAATATAAATGGGAAAACTGAAAATCAATAAGAC
Source organism: Mesoplodon mirus (assembly GCF_964341445.2). Lineage (NCBI taxonomy): Eukaryota > Metazoa > Chordata > Mammalia > Artiodactyla > Ziphiidae > Mesoplodon > Mesoplodon mirus. Next base: position 31,096 of record NW_028294746.1, read on the forward strand.
AGAGCCACCCCAAAATTTAGGAATGCACTGCTTACAAGAACCTCAAATTGGGTACACCTTAAGTATCCCAGGAAAGATAAAAATGGTTCAAAAAATTGTGGTACTTACGTATGATGGAATATCCCTCAGCCATGAAATCAATGTCATAAGACCAGTAGCAGCAAAATGAGTGGATTCAGGTTCGATGATTCTAAGTGAAATAATCACACAGAAAAAGAAACTTATCATAAGATATCACTTATGAAGATCCTGTAAACATGGCTACACATGAACTGAGTTAGGAAAGAGAAGAGAGTCTCACATTTAGAAAACACTCTTATGCCTGCTTAAGGGGGAAGGAGAGGTGGGGTGATGCATAAAACCAGAGGTTGATATAAGCACAGGTACCGTTCCAAAAACCAAGTATGGAATAGACAAGACCTACACCTTCCTCAGTGAAAGGGGCTCAAAACCCCATATTTCCCGCAGAGGAATATATCTGACTAGTAAGAATCTTAAAACCTATGTATTGATATGTCTCCGTAAGGGAATCAAGTGTGTGTAGACTGGCATAAAGATGGCAGCGAGAATCAGCTCAAACCCACTATAAAAAGGAATTTCAAAAACAAAACAAAAAAACAGCGAAATTCTTTACAATTCCTTCAGGCTCTCTGATGAAACTTGGAATGACCCTATCTAGAACGACAGCTGGAGGTGGCATAAGGCTGGACACATGGGACTGAGAGGATTGGTGAGATTCGTGAGCAAATGCAGACCCTTTAAAGCAATAATGCATGGCACCCATTCCATGGGTCCCAACTCTCCAGGTTGTAGGGGATATTACTACAGCTATAACATGTATGGGAAACCTAGAGAATGCACACACTGTGAATACAAAAGGTTTCTAAATCTCAACGAATAGTCCCTCTCCTGGTGCTCCAGTTTCACTTTCTAACTAGTTTACTATCAATCTCCCAACTTGGAGAGACAGCACCTTTAACCTCCTGGTTCGCACAGGTTGCCAATTTGGCAAAGGATGAAAGCGAAGAGGGAGAACCAAAGAGAGAGTAGCTGTTAGGCATTTGGACGGGCACATGTCACTCTTATTTCCCGGGAGGAAGAAGAATTAACCAAAGTCTCAGCCACCCACCGGGAACCAGTATAGGTCCTAAACCAAAATATGGGACTTGCGTTCAGCTCAGAAAAACGAGTTAAAAAATGGAGCTATAGGGCAGAGCAATTCACAAACTGGCAGAGTAATAAAGGACAACTATCATCCAAAAATCTGTTGAGGGAAGGCAACGAGGCGGACTTGAAAGTGAGGCAGAATAGCAGGAAACAGATTTCAAGAGGTATGTTGGAATCGCCTTTAAAGCACAGGAAGAGGGGCACAACTTCGACAATGATGCACTTGTCCAAAAAGGGCGTATGCGTTTTCTCCTGAGTATATTCAGGAGAAAACGCATACGCCCATTTTGGCCAAGCAAGCAAGCGGACAATGTAAGTCTGCACTACAAAGAAGTATCACTTCCCACCGGTCCAAAGGGACATCCACAAAAAGGGTAAAAACCAGAAATTCAAGACAGGCCCTGGAGAACAGGGAGCCTTGTTATGCTGATGGCCGGGATGTAAATTGCCAACTGCCTCTCTGGAGGAGTGCATTGTGTTCCCTAAAACAAGTAAACAACAGAGCTACAGAGCCAAGGGCACTTCCAGTCTAGGGAATATAAATGGGAAAACTGAAAATCAATAAGACAGAGCCACCCCAAAATTTAGGAATGCACTGCTTACAAGAACCTCAAATTGGGTACACCTTAAGTATCCCAGGAAAGATAAAAATGGTTCAAAAAATTGTGGTACTTACGTATGATGGAATATCCCTCAGCCATGAAATCAATGTCATAAGACCAGTAGCAGCAAAATGAGTGGATTCAGGTTCGATGATTCTAAGTGAAATAATCACACAGAAAAAGAAACTTATCATAAGATATCACTTATGAAGATCCTGTAAACATGGCTACACATGAACTGAGTTAGGAAAGAGAAGAGAGTCTCACATTTAGAAAACACTCTTATGCCTGCTTAAGGGGGAAGGAGAGGTGGGGTGATGCATAAAACCAGAGGTTGATATAAGCACAGGTACCGTTCCAAAAACCAAGTATGGAATAGACAAGACCTACACCTTCCTCAGTGAAAGGGACTCAAAACCCCATATTTCCCGCAGAGGAATATATCTGACTAGTAAGAATCTTAAAACCTATGTATTGATATGTCTCCGTAAGGGAATCAAGTGTGTGTAGACTGGCATAAAGATGGCAGCGAGAATCACCTCAAACCCACTATAAAAAGGAATTTCAAAAACAAAACAAAAAAACAGCGAAATTCTTTACAATTCCTTCAGGCTCTCTGATGAAACTTGGAATGACCCTATCTAGAACGACAGCTGGAGGTGGCATAAGGCTGGACACATGGGACTGAGAGGATTGGTGAGATTCGTGAGCAAATGCAGACCCTTTAAAGCAATAATGCATGGCACCCATTCCATGGGTCCCAACTCTCCAGGTTGTAGGGGATATTACTACAGCTATAACATGTATGGGAAACCTAGAGAATGCACACACTGTGAATACAAAAGGTTTCTAAATCTCAACGAATAGTCCCTCTCCTGGTGCTCCAGTTTCACTTTCTAACTAGTTTACTATCAATCTCCCAACTTGGAGAGACAGCACCTTTAACCTCCTGGTTCGCACAGGTTGCCAATTTGGCAAAGGATGAAAGCGAAGAGGGAGAACCAAAGAGAGAGTAGCTGTTAGGCATTTGGATGGGCACATGTCACTCTTATTTCCCGGGAGGAAGAAGAATTAACCAAAGTCTCAGCCACCCACCGGGAACCAGTATAGGTCCTAAACCAAAATATGGGACTTGCGTTCAGCTCAGAAAAACGAGTTAAAAAATGGAGCTATAGGGCAGAGCAATTCACAAACTGGCAGAGTAATAAAGGACAACTATCATCCAAAAATCTGTTGAGGGAAGGCAACGAGGCGGACTTGAAAGTGAGGCAGAATAGCAGGAAACAGATTTCAAGAGGTATGTTGGAATCGCCTTTAAAGCACAGGAAGAGGGGCACAACTTCGACAATGATGCACTTGTCCAAAAAGGGCGTATGCGTTTTCTCCTGAGTATATTCAGGAGAAAACGCATACGCCCATTTTGGCCAAGCAAGCAAGCAGACAATGTAAGTCTGCACTACAAAGAAGTATCACTTCCCACCGGTCCAAAGGGACATCCACAAAAAGGGTAAAAACCAGAAATTCAAGACAGGCCCTGGAGAACAGGGAGCCTTGTTATGCTGATGGCCGGGATGTAAATTGCCAACTGCCTCTCTGGAGGAGTGCATTGTGTTCCCTAAAACAAGTAAACAACAGAGCTACAGAGCCAAGGGCACTTCCAGTCTAGGGAATATAAATGGGAAAACTGAAAATCAATAAGACAGAGCCACCCCAAAATTTAGGAATGCACTGCTTACAAGAACCTCAAATTGGGTACACCTTAAGTATCCCAGGAAAGATAAAAATGGTTCAAAAAATTGTGGTACTTACGTATGATGGAATATCCCTCAGCCATGAAATCAATGTCATAAGACCAGTAGCAGCAAAATGAGTGGATTCAGGTTCGATGATTCTAAGTGAAATAATCACACAGAAAAAGAAACTTATCATAAGATATCACTTATGAAGATCCTGTAAACATGGCTACACATGAACTGAGTTAGGAAAGAGAAGAGAGTCTCACATTTAGAAAACACTCTTATGCCTGCTTAAGGGGGAAGGAGAGGTGGGGTGATGCATAAAACCAGAGGTTGATATAAGCACAGGTACCGTTCCAAAAACCAAGTATGGAATAGACAAGACCTACACCTTCCTCAGTGAAAGGGACTCAAAACCCCATATTTCCCGCAGAGGAATATATCTGACTAGTAAGAATCTTAAAACCTATGTATTGATATGTCTCCGTAAGGGAATCAAGTGTGTGTAGACTGGCATAAAGATGGCAGCGAGAATCACCTCAAACCCACTATAAAAAGGAATTTCAAAAACAAAACAAAAAAACAGCGAAATTCTTTACAATTCCTTCAGGCTCTCTGATGAAACTTGGAATGACCCTATCTAGAACTACAGCTGGAGGTGGCATAAGGCTGGACACATGGGACTGAGAGGATTGGTGAGATTCGTGAGCAAATGCAGACCCTTTAAAGCAATAATGCATGGCACCCATTCCATGGGTCCCAACTCTCCAGGTTGTAGGGGATATTACTACAGCTATAACATGTATGGGAAACCTAGAGAATGCACACACTGTGAATACAAAAGGTTTCTAAATCTCAACGAATAGTCCCTCTCCTGGTGCTCCAGTTTCACTTTCTAACTAGTTTACTATCAATCTCCCAACTTGGAGAGACAGCACCTTTAACCTCCTGGTTCGCACAGGTTGCCAATTTGGCAAAGGATGAAATTGAAGAGGGAGAACCAAAGAGAGAGTAGCTGTTAGGCATTTGGACGGGCACATGTCACTCTTATTTCCCGGGAGGAAGAAGAATTAACCAAAGTCTCAGCCACCCACCGGGAACCAGTATAGGTCCTAAACCAAAATATGGGACTTGCGTTCAGCTCAGAAAAACGAGTTAAAAAATGGAGCTATAGGGCAGAGCAATTCACAAACTGGCAGAGTCATAAAGGACAACTATCATCGAAAAATCTGTTGAGGGAAGGCAACGAGGCGGACTTGAAAGTGAGGCAGAATAGCAGGAAACAGATTTCAAGAGGTATGTTGGAATCGCCTTTAAAGCACAGGAAGAGGGGCACAACTTCGACAATGATGCACTTGTCCAAAAAGGGCGTATGCGTTTTCTCCTGAGTATATTCAGGAGAAAACGCATACGCCCATTTTGGCCAAGCAAGCAAGCAGACAATGTAAGTCTGCACTACAAAGAAGTATCACTTCCCACCGGTCCAAAGGGACATCCACAAAAAGGGTAAAAACCAGAAATTCAAGACAGGCCCTGGAGAACAGGGAGCCTTGTTATGCTGATGGCCGGGATGTAAATTGCCAACTGCCTCTCTGGAGGAGTGCATTGTGTTCCCTAAAACAAGTAAACAACAGAGCTACAGAGCCAAGGGCACTTCCAGTCTAGGGAATATAAATGGGAAAACTGAAAATCAATAAGACAGAGCCACCCCAAAATTTAGGAATGCACTGCTTACAAGAACCTCAAATTGGGTACACCTTAAGTATCCCAGGAAAGATAAAAATGGTTCAAAAAATTGTGGTACTTACGTATGATGGAATATCCCTCAGCCATGAAATCAATGTCATAAGACCAGTAGCAGCAAAATGAGTGGATTCAGGTTCGATGATTCTAAGTGAAATAAGTCACACAGAAAAAGAAACTTATCATAAGATATCACTTATGAAGATCCTGTAAACATGGCTACACATGAACTGAGTTAGGAAAGAGAAGAGAGTCTCACATTTAGAAAACACTCTTATGCCTGCTTAAGGGGGAAGGAGAGGTGGGGTGATGCATAAAACCAGAGGTTGATATAAGCACAGGTACCGTTCCAAAAACCAAGTATGGAATAGACAAGACCTACACCTTCCTCAGTGAAAGGGACTCAAAACCCCATATTTCCCGCAGAGGAATATATCTGACTAGTAAGAATCTTAAAACCTATGTATTGATATGTCTCCGTAAGGGAATCAAGTGTGTGTAGACTGGCATAAAGATGGCAGCGAGAATCAGCTCAAACCCACTATAAAAAGGAATTTCAAAAACAAAACAAAAAGACAGCGAAATTCTTTACAATTCCTTCAGGCTCTCTGATGAAACTTGGAATGACCCTATCTAGAACGACAGCTGGAGGTGGCATAAGGCTGGACACATGGGACTGAGAGGATTGGTGAGATTCGTGAGCAAATGCAGACCCTTTAAAGCAATAATGCATGGCACCCATTCCATGGGTCCCAACTCTCCAGGTTGTAGGGGATATTACTACAGCTATAACATGTATGGGAAACCTAGAGAATGCACACACTGTGAATACAAAAGGTTTCTAAATCTCAACGAATAGTCCCTCTCCTGGTGCTCCAGTTTCACTTTCTAACTAGTTTACTATCAATCTCCCAACTTGGAGAGACAGCACCTTTAACCTCCTGGTTCGCACAGGTTGCCAATTTGGCAAAGGATGAAAGCGAAGAGGGAGAACCAAAGAGAGAGTAGCTGTTAGGCATTTGGACGGGCACATGTCACTCTTATTTCCCGGGAGGAAGAAGAATTAACCAAAGTCTCAGCCACCCACCGGGAACCAGTATAGGTCCTAAACCAAAATATGGGACTTGCGTTCAGCTCAGAAAAACGAGTTAAAAAATGGAGCTATAGGGCAGAGCAATTCACAAACTGGCAGAGTAATAAAGGACAACTATCATCGAAAAATCTGTTGAGGGAAGGCAACGAGGCGGACTTGAAAGTGAGGCAGAATAGCAGGAAACAGATTTCAAGAGGTATGTTGGAATCGCCTTTAAAGCACAGGAAGAGGGGCACAACTTCGACAATGATGCACTTGTCCAAAAAGGGTGTATGCGTTTTCTCCTGAGTATATTCAGGAGAAAACGCATACGCCCATTTTGGCCAAGCAAGCAAGCAGACAATGTAAGTCTGCACTACAAAGAAGTATCACTTCCCACCGGTCCAAAGGGACATCCACAAAAAGGGTAAAAACCAGAAATTCAAGACAGGCCCTGGAGAACAGGGAGCCTTGTTATGCTGATGGCCGGGATGTAAATTGCCAACTGCCTCTCTGGAGGAGTGCATTGTGTTCCCTAAAACAAGTAAACAACAGAGCTACAGAGCCAAGGGCACTTCCAGTCTAGGGAATATAAATGGGAAAACTGAAAATCAATAAGACAGAGCCACCCCAAAATTTAGGAATGCACTGCTTACAAGAACCTCAAATTGGGTACACCTTAAGTATCCCAGGAAAGATAAAAATGGTTCAAAAAATTGTGGTACTTACGTATGATGGAATATCCCTCAGCCATGAAATCAATGTCATAAGACCAGTAGCAGCAAAATGAGTGGATTCAGGTTCGATGATTCTAAGTGAAATAATCACACAGAAAAAGAAACTTATCATAAGATATCACTTATGAAGATCCTGTAAACATGGCTACACATGAACTGAGTTAGGAAAGAGAAGAGAGTCTCACATTTAGAAAACACTCTTATGCCTGCTTAAGGGGGAAGGAGAGGTGGGGTGATGCATAAAACCAGAGGTTGATATAAGCACAGGTACCGTTCCAAAAACCAAGTATGGAATAGACAAGACCTACACCTTCCTCAGTGAAAGGGACTCAAAACCCCATATTTCCCGCAGAGGAATATATCTGACTAGTAAGAATCTTAAAACCTATGTATTGATATGTCTCCGTAAGGGAATCAAGTGTGTGTAGACTGGCATAAAGATGGCAGCGAGAATCAGCTCAAACCCACTATAAAAAGGAATTTCAAAAACAAAACAAAAAGACAGCGAAATTCTTTACAATTCCTTCAGGCTCTCTGATGAAACTTGGAATGACCCTATCTAGAACGACAGCTGGAGGTGGCATAAGGCTGGACACATGGGACTGAGAGGATTGGTGAGATTCGTGAGCAAATGCAGACCCTTTAAAGCAATAATGCATGGCACCCATTCCATGGGTCCCAACTCTCCAGGTTGTAGGGGATATTACTACAGCTATAACATGTATGGGAAACCTAGAGAATGCACACACTGTGAATACAAAAGGTTTCTAAATCTCAACGAATAGTCCCTCTCCTGGTGCTCCAGTTTCACTTTCTAACTAGTTTACTATCAATCTCCCAACTTGGAGAGACAGCACCTTTAACCTCCTGGTTCGCACAGGTTGCCAATTTGGCAAAGGATGAAAGCGAAGAGGGAGAACCAAAGAGAGAGTAGCTGTTAGGCATTTGGACGGGCACATGTCACTCTTATTTCCCGGGAGGAAGAAGAATTAACCAAAGTCTCAGCCACCCACCGGGAACCAGTATAGGTCCTAAACCAAAATTTGGGACTTGCGTTCAGCTCAGAAAAACGAGTTAAAAAATGGAGCTATAGGGCAGAGCAATTCACAAACTGGCAGAGTAATAAAGGACAACTATCATCCAAAAATCTGTTGAGGGAAGGCAACGAGGCGGACTTGAAAGTGAGGCAGAATAGCAGGAAACAGATTTCAAGAGGTATGTTGGAATCGCCTTTAAAGCACAGGAAGAGGGGCACAACTTCGACAATGATGCACTTGTCCAAAAAGGGTGTATGCGTTTTCTCCTGAGTATATTCAGGAGAAAACGCATACGCCCATTTTGGCCAAGCAAGCAAGCGGACAATGTAAGTCTGCACTACAAAGAAGTATCACTTCCCACCGGTCCAAAGGGACATCCACAAAAAGGGTAAAAACCAGAAATTCAAGACAGGCCCTGGAGAACAGGGAGCCTTGTTATGCTGATGGCCGGGATGTAAATTGCCAACTGCCTCTCTGGAGGAGTGCATTGTGTTCCCTAAAACAAGTAAACAACAGAGCTACAGAGCCAAGGGCACTTCCAGTCTAGGGAATATAAATGGGAAAACTGAAAATCAATAAGACAGAGCCACCCCAAAATTTAGGAATGCACTGCTTACAAGAACCTCAAATTGGGTACACCTTAAGTATCCCAGGAAAGATAAAAATGGTTCAAAAAATTGTGGTACTTACGTATGATGGAATATCCCTCAGCCATGAAATCAATGTCATAAGACCAGTAGCAGCAAAATGAGTGGATTCAGGTTCGATGATTCTAAGTGAAATAATCACACAGAAAAAGAAACTTATCATAAGATATCACTTATGAAGATCCTGTAAACATGGCTACACATGAACTGAGTTAGGAAAGAGAAGAGAGTCTCACATTTAGAAAACACTCTTATGCCTGCTTAAGGGGGAAGGAGAGGTGGGGTGATGCATAAAACCAGAGGTTGATATAAGCACAGGTACCGTTCCAAAAACCAAGTATGGAATAGACAAGACCTACACCTTCCTCAGTGAAAGGGACTCAAAACCCCATATTTCCCGCAGAGGAATATATCTGACTAGTAAGAATCTTAAAACCTATGTATTGATATGTCTCCGTAAGGGAATCAAGTGTGTGTAGACTGGCATAAAGATGGCAGCGAGAATCAGCTCAAACCCACTATAAAAAGGAATTTCAAAAACAAAACAAAAAGACAGCGAAATTCTTTACAATTCCTTCAGGCTCTCTGATGAAACTTGGAATGACCCTATCTAGAACGACAGCTGGAGGTGGCATAAGGCTGGACACATGGGACTGAGAGGATTGGTGAGATTCGTGAGCAAATGCAGACCCTTTAAAGCAATAATGCATGGCACCCATTCCATGGGTCCCAACTCTCCAGGTTGTAGGGGATATTACTACAGCTATAACATGTATGGGAAACCTAGAGAATGCACACACTGTGAATACAAAAGGTTTCTAAATCTCAACGAATAGTCCCTCTCCTGGTGCTCCAGTTTCACTTTCTAACTAGTTTACTATCAATCTCCCAACTTGGAGAGACAGCACCTTTAACCTCCTGGTTCGCACAGGTTGCCAATTTGGCAAAGGATGAAAGCGAAGAGGGAGAACCAAAGAGAGAGTAGCTGTTAGGCATTTGGACGGGCACATGTCACTCTTATTTCCCGGGAGGAAGAAGAATTAACCAAAGTCTCAGCCACCCACCGGGAACCAGTATAGGTCCTAAACCAAAATATGGGACTTGCGTTCAGCTCAGAAAAACGAGTTAAAAAATGGAGCTATAGGGCAGAGCAATTCACAAACTGGCAGAGTAATAAAGGACAACTATCATCCAAAAATCTGTTGAGGGAAGGCAACGAGGCGGACTTGAAAGTGAGGCAGAATAGCAGGAAACAGATTTCAAGAGGTATGTTGGAATCGCCTTTAAAGCACAGGAAGAGGGGCACAACTTCGACAATGATGCACTTGTCCTAAAAGGGTGTATGCGTTTTCTCCTGAGTATATTCAGGAGAAAACGCATACGCCCATTTTGGCCAAGCAAGCAAGCGGACAATGTAAGTCTGCACTACAAAGAAGTATCACTTCCCACCGGTCCAAAGGGACTTCCACAAAATGGGTAAAAACCAGAAATTCAAGACAGGCCCTGGAGAACAGGGAGCCTTGTTATGCTGATGGGCGGGATGTAAATTGCCAACTGCCTCTCTGGAGGAGTGCATTGTGTTCCCTAAAACAAGTAAACAACAGAGCTACAGAGCCAAGGGCACTTCCAGTCTAGGGAATATAAATGGGAAAACTGAAAATCAATAAGACAGAGCCACCCCAAAATTTAGGAATGCACTGCTTACAAGAACCTCAAATTGGGTACACCTTAAGTATCTCAGGAAAGATAAAAATGGTTCAAAAAATTGTGGTACTTACGTATGATGGAATATCCCTCAGCCATGAAATCAATGTCATAAGACCAGTAGCAGCAAAATGAGTGGATTCAGGTTCGATGATTCTAAGTGAAATAATCACACAGAAAAAGAAACTTATCATAAGATATCACTTATGAAGATCCTGTAAACATGGCTACACATGAACTGAGTTAGGAAAGAGAAGAGAGTCTCACATTTAGAAAACACTCTTATGCCTGCTTAAGGGGGAAGGAGAGGTGGGGTGATGCATAAAACCAGAGGTTGATATAAGCACAGGTACCGTTCCAAAAACCAAGTATGGAATAGACAAGACCTACACCTTCCTCAGTGAAAGGGACTCAAAACCCCATATTTCCCGCAGAGGAATATATCTGACTAGTAAGAATCTTAAAACCTATGTATTGATATGTCTCCGTAAGGGAATCAAGTGTGTGTAGACTGGCATAAAGATGGCAGCGAGAATCAGCTCAAACCCACTATAAAAAGGAATTTCAAAAACAAAACAAAAAGACAGCGAAATTCTTTACAATTCCTTCAGGCTCTCTGATGAAACTTGGAATGACCCTATCTAGAACGACAGCTGGAGGTGGCATAAGGCTGGACACATGGGACTGAGAGGATTGGTGAGATTCGTGAGCAAATGCAGACCCTTTAAAGCAATAATGCATGGCACCCATTCCATGGGTCCCAACTCTCCAGGTTGTAGGGGATATTACTACAGCTATAACATGTATGGGAAACCTAGAGAATGCACACACTGTGAATACAAAAGGTTTCTATATCTCAACGAATAGTTCCTCTCCTGGTGCTCCAGTTTCACTTTCTAACTAGTTTACTATCAATCTCCCAACTTGGAGAGACAGCACCTTTAACCTCCTGGTTCGCACAGGTTGCCAATTTGGCAAAGGATGAAAGCGAAGAGGGAGAACCAAAGAGAGAGTAGCTGTTAGGCATTTGGACGGGCACATGTCACTCTTATTTCCCGGGAGGAAGAAGAATTAACCAAAGTCTCAGCCACCCACCGGGAACCAGTATAGGTCCTAAACCAAAATATGGGACTTGCGTTCAGCTCAGAAAAACGAGTTAAAAAATGGAGCTATAGGGCAGAGCAATTCACAAACTGGCAGAGTAATAAAGGACAACTATCATCCAAAAATCTGTTGAGGGAAGGCAACGAGGCGGACTTGAAAGTGAGGCAGAATAGCAGGAAACAGATTTCAAGAGGTATGTTGGAATCGCCTTTAAAGCACAGGAAGAGGGGCACAACTTCGACAATGATGCACTTGTCCTAAAAGGGCGTATGCGTTTTCTCCTGAGTATATTCAGGAGAAAACGCATACGCCCATTTTGGCCAAGCAAGCAAGCGGACAATGTAAGTCTGCACTACAAAGAAGTATCACTTCCCACCGGTCCAAAGGGACATCCACAAAAAGGGTAAAAACCAGAAATTCAAGACAGGCCCTGGAGAACAGGGAGCCTTGTTATGCTGATGGCCGGGATGTAAATTGCCAACTGCCTCTCTGGAGGAGTGCATTGTGTTCCCTAAAACAAGTAAACAACAGAGCTACAGAGCCAAGGGCACTTCCAGTCTAGGGAATATAAATGGGAAAACTGAAAATCAATAAGACAGAGCCACCCCAAAATTTAGGAATGCACTGCTTACAAGAACCTCAAATTGGGTACACCTTAAGTATCCCAGGAAAGATAAAAATGGTTCAAAAAATTGTGGTACTTACGTATGATGGAATATCCCTCAGCCATGAAATCAATGTCATAAGACCAGTAGCAGCAAAATGAGTGGATTCAGGTTCGATGATTCTAAGTGAAATAATCACACAGAAAAAGAAACTTATCATAAGATATCACTTATGAAGATCCTGTAAACATGGCTACACATGAACTGAGTTAGGAAAGAGAAGAGAGTCTCACATTTAGAAAACACTCTTATGCCTGCTTAAGGGGGAAGGAGAGGTGGGGTGATGCATAAAACCAGAGGTTGATATAAGCACAGGTACCGTTCCAAAAACCAAGTATGGAATAGACAAGACCTACACCTTCCTCAGTGAAAGGGACTCAAAACCCCATATTTCCCGCAGAGGAATATATCTGACTAGTAAGAATCTTAAAACCTATGTATTGATATGTCTCCGTAAGGGAATCAAGTGTGTGTAGACTGGCATAAAGATGGCAGCGAGAATCAGCTCAAACCCACTATAAAAAGGAATTTCAAAAACAAAACAAAAAGACAGCGAAATTCTTTACAATTCCTTCAGGCTCTCTGATGAAACTTGGAATGACCCTATCTAGAACGACAGCTGGAGGTGGCATAAGGCTGGACACATGGGACTGAGAGGATTGGTGAGATTCGTGAGCAAATGCAGACCCTTTAAAGCAATAATGCATGGCACCCATTCCATGGGTCCCAACTCTCCAGGTTGTAGGGGATATTACTACAGCTATAACATGTATGGGAAACCTAGAGAATGCACACACTGTGAATACAAAAGGTTTCTATATCTCAACGAATAGTTCCTCTCCTGGTGCTCCAGTTTCACTTTCTAACTAGTTTACTATCAATCTCCCAACTTGGAGAGACAGCACCTTTAACCTCCTGGTTCGCACAGGTTGCCAATTTGGCAAAGGATGAAAGCGAAGAGGGAGAACCAAAGAGAGAGTAGCTGTTAGGCATTTGGACGGGCACATGTCACTCTTATTTCCCGGGAGGAAGAAGAATTAACCAAAGTCTCAGCCACCCACCGGGAACCAGTATAGGTCCTAAACCAAAATATGGGACTTGCGTTCAGCTCAGAAAAACGAGTTAAAAAATGGAGCTATAGGGCAGAGCAATTCACAAACTGGCAGAGTAATAAAGGACAACTATCATCCAAAAATCTGTTGAGGGAAGGCAACGAGGCGGACTTGAAAGTGAGGCAGAATAGCAGGAAACAGATTTCAAGAGGTATGTTGGAATCGCCTTTAAAGCACAGGAAGAGGGGCACAACTTCGACAATGATGCACTTGTCCTAAAAGGGCGTATGCGTTTTCTCCTGAGTATATTCAGGAGAAAACGCATACGCCCATTTTGGCCAAGCAAGCAAGCGGACAATGTAAGTCTGCACTACAAAGAAGTATCACTTCCCACCGGTCCAAAGGGACATCCACAAAAAGGGTAAAAACCAGAAATTCAAGACAGGCCCTGGAGAACAGGGAGCCTTGTTATGCTGATGGCCGGGATGTAAATTGCCAACTGCCTCTCTGGAGGAGTGCATTGTGTTCCCTAAAACAAGTAAACAACAGAGCTACAGAGCCAAGGGCACTTCCAGTCTAGGGAATATAAATGGGAAAACTGAAAATCAATAAGACAGAGCCACCCCAAAATTTAGGAATGCACTGCTTACAAGAACCTCAAATTGGGTACACCTTAAGTATCTCAGGAAAGATAAAAATGGTTCAAAAAATTGTGGTACTTACGTATGATGGAATATCCCTCAGCCATGAAATCAATGTCATAAGACCAGTAGCAGCAAAATGAGTGGATTCAGGTTCGATGATTCTAAGTGAAATAATCACACAGAAAAAGAAACTTATCATAAGATATCACTTATGAAGATCCTGTAAACATGGCTACACATGAACTGAGTTAGGAAAGAGAAGAGAGTCTCACATTTAGAAAACACTCTTATGCCTGCTTAAGGGGGAAGGAGAGGTGGGGTGATGCATAAAACCAGAGGTTGATATAAGCACAGGTACCGTTCCAAAAACCAAGTATGGAATAGACAAGACCTACACCTTCCTCAGTGAAAGGGACTCAAAACCCCATATTTCCCGCAGAGGAATATATCTGACTAGTAAGAATCTTAAAACCTATGTATTGATATGTCTCCGTAAGGGAATCAAGTGTGTGTAGACTGGCATAAAGATGGCAGCGAGAATCAGCTCAAACCCACTATAAAAAGGAATTTCAAAAACAAAACAAAAAGACAGCGAAATTCTTTACAATTCCTTCAGGCTCTCTGATGAAACTTGGAATGACCCTATCTAGAACGACAGCTGGAGGTGGCATAAGGCTGGACACATGGGACTGAGAGGATTGGTGAGATTCGTGAGCAAATGCAGACCCTTTAAAGCAATAATGCATGGCACCCATTCCATGGGTCCCAACTCTCCAGGTTGTAGGGGATATTACTACAGCTATAACATGTATGGGAAACCTAGAGAATGCACACACTGTGAATACAAAAGGTTTCTATATCTCAACGAATAGTTCCTCTCCTGGTGCTCCAGTTTCACTTTCTAACTAGTTTACTATCAATCTCCCAACTTGGAGAGACAGCACCTTTAACCTCCTGGTTCGCACAGGTTGCCAATTTGGCAAAGGATGAAAGCGAAGAGGGAGAACCAAAGAGAGAGTAGCTGTTAGGCATTTGGACGGGCACATGTCACTCTTATTTCCCGGGAGGAAGAAGAATTAACCAAAGTCTCAGCCACCCACCGGGAACCAGTATAGGTCCTAAACCAAAATATGGGACTTGCGTTCAGCTCAGAAAAACGAGTTAAAAAATGGAGCTATAGGGCAGAGCAATTCACAAACTGGCAGAGTAATAAAGGACAACTATCATCCAAAAATCTGTTGAGGGAAGGCAACGAGGCGGACTTGAAAGTGAGGCAGAATAGCAGGAAACAGATTTCAAGAGGTATGTTGGAATCGCCTTTAAAGCACAGGAAGAGGGGCACAACTTCGACAATGATGCACTTGTCCTAAAAGGGCGTATGCGTTTTCTCCTGAGTATATTCAGGAGAAAACGCATACGCCCATTTTGGCCAAGCAAGCAAGCGGACAATGTAAGTCTGCACTACAAAGAAGTATCACTTCCCACCGGTCCAAAGGGACATCCACAAAAAGGGTAAAAACCAGAAATTCAAGACAGGCCCTGGAGAACAGGGAGCCTTGTTATGCTGATGGCCGGGATGTAAATTGCCAACTGCCTCTCTGGAGGAGTGCATTGTGTTCCCTAAAACAAGTAAACAACAGAGCTACAGAGCCAAGGGCACTTCCAGTCTAGGGAATATAAATGGGAAAACTGAAAATCAATAAGACAGAGCCACCCCAAAATTTAGGAATGCACTGCTTACAAGAACCTCAAATTGGGTACACCTTAAGTATCCCAGGAAAGATAAAAATGGTTCAAAAAATTGTGGTACTTACGTATGATGGAATATCCCTCAGCCATGAAATCAATGTCATAAGACCAGTAGCAGCAAAATGAGTGGATTCAGGTTCGATGATTCTAAGTGAAATAATCACACAGAAAAAGAAACTTATCATAAGATATCACTTATGAAGATCCTGTAAACATGGCTACACATGAACTGAGTTAGGAAAGAGAAGAGAGTCTCACATTTAGAAAACACTCTTATGCCTGCTTAAGGGGGAAGGAGAGGTGGGGTGATGCATAAAACCAGAGGTTGATATAAGCACAGGTACCGTTCCAAAAACCAAGTATGGAATAGACAAGACCTACACCTTCCTCAGTGAAAGGGACTCAAAACCCCATATTTCCCGCAGAGGAATATATCTGACTAGTAAGAATCTTAAAACCTATGTATTGATATGTCTCCGTAAGGGAATCAAGTGTGTGTAGACTGGCATAAAGATGGCAGCGAGAATCAGCTCAAACCCACTATAAAAAGGAATTTCAAAAACAAAACAAAAAGACAGCGAAATTCTTTACAATTCCTTCAGGCTCTCTGATGAAACTTGGAATGACCCTATCTAGAACGACAGCTGGAGGTGGCATAAGGCTGGACACATGGGACTGAGAGGATTGGTGAGATTCGTGAGCAAATGCAGACCCTTTAAAGCAATAATGCATGGCACCCATTCCATGGGTCCCAACTCTCCAGGTTGTAGGGGATATTACTACAGCTATAACATGTATGGGAAACCTAGAGAATGCACACACTGTGAATACAAAAGGTTTCTAAATCTCAACGAATAGTCCCTCTCCTGGTGCTCCAGTTTCACTTTCTAACTAGTTTACTATCAATCTCCCAACTTGGAGAGACAGCACCTTTAACCTCCTGGTTCGCACAGGTTGCCAATTTGGCAAAGGATGAAAGCGAAGAGGGAGAACCAAAGAGAGAGTAGCTGTTAGGCATTTGGACGGGCACATGTCACTCTTATTTCCCGGGAGGAAGAAGAATTAACCAAAGTCTCAGCCACCCACCGGGAACCAGTATAGGTCCTAAACCAAAATATGGGACTTGCGTTCAGCTCAGAAAAACGAGTTAAAAAATGGAGCTATAGGGCAGAGCAATTCACAAACTGGCAGAGTAATAAAGGACAACTATCATCCAAAAATCTGTTGAGGGAAGGCAACGAGGCGGACTTGAAAGTGAGGCAGAATAGCAGGAAACAGATTTCAAGAGGTATGTTGGAATCGCCTTTAAAGCACAGGAAGAGGGGCACAACTTCGACAATGATGCACTTGTCCTAAAAGGGCGTATGCGTTTTCTCCTGAGTATATTCAGGAGAAAACGCATACGCCCATTTTGGCCAAGCAAGCAAGCGGACAATGTAAGTCTGCACTACAAAGAAGTATCACTTCCCACCGGTCCAAAGGGACATCCACAAAAAGGGTAAAAACCAGAAATTCAAGACAGGCCCTGGAGAACAGGGAGCCTTGTTATGCTGATGGCCGGGATGTAAATTGCCAACTGCCTCTCTGGAGGAGTGCATTGTGTTCCCTAAAACAAGTAAACAACAGAGCTACAGAGCCAAGGGCACTTCCAGTCTAGGGAATATAAATGGGAAAACTGAAAATCAATAAGACAGAGCCACCCCAAAATTTAGGAATGCACTGCTTACAAGAACCTCAAATTGGGTACACCTTAAGTATCCCAGGAAAGATAAAAATGGTTCAAAAAATTGTGGTACTTACGTATGATGGAATATCCCTCAGCCATGAAATCAATGTCATAAGACCAGTAGCAGCAAAATGAGTGGATTCAGGTTCGATGATTCTAAGTGAAATAAGTCACACAGAAAAAGAAACTTATCATAAGATATCACTTATGAAGATCCTGTAAACATGGCTACACATGAACTGAGTTAGGAAAGAGAAGAGAGTCTCACATTTAGAAAACACTCTTATGCCTGCTTAAGGGGGAAGGAGAGGTGGGGTGATGCATAAAACCAGAGGTTGATATAAGCACAGGTACCGTTCCAAAAACCAAGTATGGAATAGACAAGACCTACACCTTCCTCAGTGAAAGGGACTCAAAACCCCATATTTCCCGCAGAGGAATATATCTGACTAGTAAGAATCTTAAAACCTATGTATTGATATGTCTCCGTAAGGGAATCAAGTGTGTGTAGACTGGCATAAAGATGGCAGCGAGAATCAGCTCAAACCCACTATAAAAAGGAATTTCAAAAACAAAACAAAAAAACAGCGAAATTCTTTACAATTCCTTCAGGCTCTCTGATGAAACTTGGAATGACCCTATCTAGAACGACAGCTGGAGGTGGCATAAGGCTGGACACATGGGACTGAGAGGATTGGTGAGATTCGTGAGCAAATGCAGACCCTTTAAAGCAATAATGCATGGCACCCATTCCATGGGTCCCAACTCTCCAGGTTGTAGGGGATATTACTACAGCTATAACATGTATGGGAAACCTAGAGAATGCACACACTGTGAATACAAAAGGTTTCTAAATCTCAACGAATAGTCCCTCTCCTGGTGCTCCAGTTTCACTTTCTAACTAGTTTACTATCAATCTCCCAACTTGGAGAGACAGCACCTTTAACCTCCTGGTTCGCACAGGTTGCCAATTTGGCAAAGGATGAAAGCGAAGAGGGAGAACCAAAGAGAGAGTAGCTGTTAGGCATTTGGACGGGCACATGTCACTCTTATTTCCCGGGAGGAAGAAGAATTAACCAAAGTCTCAGCCACCCACCGGGAACCAGTATAGGTCCTAAACCAAAATATGGGACTTGCGTTCAGCTCAGAAAAACGAGTTAAAAAATGGAGCTATAGGGCAGAGCAATTCACAAACTGGCAGAGTAATAAAGGACAACTATCATCCAAAAATCTGTTGAGGGAAGGCAACGAGGCGGACTTGAAAGTGAGGCAGAATAGCAGGAAACAGATTTCAAGAGGTATGTTGGAATCGCCTTTAAAGCACAGGAAGAGGGGCACAACTTCGACAATGATGCACTTGTCCTAAAAGGGCGTATGCGTTTTCTCCTGAGTATATTCAGGAGAAAACGCATACGCCCATTTTGGCCAAGCAAGCAAGCGGACAATGTAAGTCTGCACTACAAAGAAGTATCACTTCCCACCGGTCCAAAGGGACATCCACAAAAAGGGTAAAAACCAGAAATTCAAGACAGGCCCTGGAGAACAGGGAGCCTTGTTATGCTGATGGCCGGGATGTAAATTGCCAACTGCCTCTCTGGAGGAGTGCATTGTGTTCCCTAAAACAAGTAAACAACAGAGCTACAGAGCCAAGGGCACTTCCAGTCTAGGGAATATAAATGGGAAAACTGAAAATCAATAAGACAGAGCCACCCCAAAATTTAGGAATGCACTGCTTACAAGAACCTCAAATTGGGTACACCTTAAGTATCCCAGGAAAGATAAAAATGGTTCAAAAAATTGTGGTACTTACGTATGATGGAATATCCCTCAGCCATGAAATCAATGTCATAAGACCAGTAGCAGCAAAATGAGTGGATTCAGGTTCGATGATTCTAAGTGAAATAAGTCACACAGAAAAAGAAACTTATCATAAGATATCACTTATGAAGATCCTGTAAACATGGCTACACATGAACTGAGTTAGGAAAGAGAAGAGAGTCTCACATTTAGAAAACACTCTTATGCCTGCTTAAGGGGGAAGGAGAGGTGGGGTGATGCATAAAACCAGAGGTTGATATAAGCACAGGTACCGTTCCAAAAACCAAGTATGGAATAGACAAGACCTACACCTTCCTCAGTGAAAGGGACTCAAAACCCCATATTTCCCGCAGAGGAATATATCTGACTAGTAAGAATCTTAAAACCTATGTATTGATATGTCTCCGTAAGGGAATCAAGTGTGTGTAGACTGGCATAAAGATGGCAGCGAGAATCAGCTCAAACCCACTATAAAAAGGAATTTCAAAAACAAAACAAAAAAACAGCGAAATTCTTTACAATTCCTTCAGGCTCTCTGATGAAACTTGGAATGACCCTATCTAGAACGACAGCTGGAGGTGGCATAAGGCTGGACACATGGGACTGAGAGGATTGGTGAGATTCGTGAGCAAATGCAGACCCTTTAAAGCAATAATGCATGGCACCCATTCCATGGGTCCCAACTCTCCAGGTTGTAGGGGATATTACTACAGCTATAACATGTATGGGAAACCTAGAGAATGCACACACTGTGAATACAAAAGGTTTCTAAATCTCAACGAATAGTCCCTCTCCTGGTGCTCCAGTTTCACTTTCTAACTAGTTTACTATCAATCTCCCAACTTGGAGAGACAGCACCTTTAACCTCCTGGTTCGCACAGGTTGCCAATTTGGCAAAGGATGAAAGCGAAGAGGGAGAACCAAAGAGAGAGTAGCTGTTAGGCATTTGGACGGGCACATGTCACTCTTATTTCCCGGGAGGAAGAAGAATTAACCAAAGTCTCAGCCACCCACCGGGAACCAGTATAGGTCCTAAACCAAAATATGGGACTTGCGTTCAGCTCAGAAAAACGAGTTAAAAAATGGAGCTATAGGGCAGAGCAATTCACAAACTGGCAGAGTAATAAAGGACAACTATCATCCAAAAATCTGTTGAGGGAAGGCAACGAGGCGGACTTGAAAGTGAGGCAGAATAGCAGGAAACAGATTTCAAGAGGTATGTTGGAATCGCCTTTAAAGCACAGGAAGAGGGGCACAACTTCGACAATGATGCACTTGTCCTAAAAGGGCGTATGCGTTTTCTCCTGAGTATATTCAGGAGAAAACGCATACGCCCATTTTGGCCAAGCAAGCAAGCGGACAATGTAAGTCTGCACTACAAAGAAGTATCACTTCCCACCGGTCCAAAGGGACATCCACAAAAAGGGTAAAAACCAGAAATTCAAGACAGGCCCTGGAGAACAGGGAGCCTTGTTATGCTGATGGCCGGGATGTAAATTGCCAACTGCCTCTCTGGAGGAGTGCATTGTGTTCCCTAAAACAAGTAAACAACAGAGCTACAGAGCCAAGGGCACTTCCAGTCTAGGGAATATAAATGGGAAAACTGAAAATCAATAAGACAGAGCCACCCCAAAATTTAGGAATGCACTGCTTACAAGAACCTCAAATTGGGTACACCTTAAGTATCCCAGGAAAGATAAAAATGGTTCAAAAAATTGTGGTACTTACGTATGATGGAATATCCCTCAGCCATGAAATCAATGTCATAAGACCAGTAGCAGCAAAATGAGTGGATTCAGGTTCGATGATTCTAAGTGAAATAAGTCACACAGAAAAAGAAACTTATCATAAGATATCACTTATGAAGATCCTGTAAACATGGCTACACATGAACTGAGTTAGGAAAGAGAAGAGAGTCTCACATTTAGAAAACACTCTTATGCCTGCTTAAGGGGGAAGGAGAGGTGGGGTGATGCATAAAACCAGAGGTTGATATAAGCACAGGTACCGTTCCAAAAACCAAGTATGGAATAGACAAGACCTACACCTTCCTCAGTGAAAGGGACTCAAAACCCCATATTTCCCGCAGAGGAATATATCTGACTAGTAAGAATCTTAAAACCTATGTATTGATATGTCTCCGTAAGGGAATCAAGTGTGTGTAGACTGGCATAAAGATGGCAGCGAGAATCAGCTCAAACCCACTATAAAAAGGAATTTCAAAAACAAAACAAAAAAACAGCGAAATTCTTTACAATTCCTTCAGGCTCTCTGATGAAACTTGGAATGACCCTATCTAGAACGACAGCTGGAGGTGGCATAAGGCTGGACACATGGGACTGAGAGGATTGGTGAGATTCGTGAGCAAATGCAGACCCTTTAAAGCAATAATGCATGGCACCCATTCCATGGGTCCCAACTCTCCAGGTTGTAGGGGATATTACTACAGCTATAACATGTATGGGAAACCTAGAGAATGCACACACTGTGAATACAAAAGGTTTCTAAATCTCAACGAATAGTCCCTCTCCTGGTGCTCCAGTTTCACTTTCTAACTAGTTTACTATCAATCTCCCAACTTGGAGAGACAGCACCTTTAACCTCCTGGTTCGCACAGGTTGCCAATTTGGCAAAGGATGAAAGCGAAGAGGGAGAACCAAAGAGAGAGTAGCTGTTAGGCATTTGGACGGGCACATGTCACTCTTATTTCCCGGGAGGAAGAAGAATTAACCAAAGTCTCAGCCACCCACCGGGAACCAGTATAGGTCCTAAACCAAAATATGGGACTTGCGTTCAGCTCAGAAAAACGAGTTAAAAAATGGAGCTATAGGGCAGAGCAATTCACAAACTGGCAGAGTAATAAAGGACAACTATCATCCAAAAATCTGTTGAGGGAAGGCAACGAGGCGGACTTGAAAGTGAGGCAGAATAGCAGGAAACAGATTTCAAGAGGTATGTTGGAATCGCCTTTAAAGCACAGGAAGAGGGGCACAACTTCGACAATGATGCACTTGTCCAAAAAGGGCGTATGCGTTTTCTCCTGAGTATATTCAGGAGAAAACGCATACGCCCATTTTGGCCAAGCAAGCAAGCAGACAATGTAAGTCTGCACTACAAAGAAGTATCACTTCCCACCGGTCCAAAGGGACATCCACAAAAAGGGTAAAAACCAGAAATTCAAGACAGGCCCTGGAGAACAGGGAGCCTTGTTATGCTCATGGCCGGGATGTAAATTGCCAACTGCCTCTCTGGAGGAGTGCATTGTGTTCCCTAAAACAAGTAAACAACAGAGCTACAGAGCCAAGGGCACTTCCAGTCTAGGGAATATAAATGGGAAAACTGAAAATCAATAAGACAGAGCCACCCCAAAATTTAGGAATGCACTGCTTACAAGAACCTCAAATTGGGTACACCTTAAGTATCCCAGGAAAGATAAAAATGGTTCAAAAAATTGTGGTACTTACGTATGATGGAATACCCCTCAGCCGTGAAATCAATGTCATAAGACCAGTAGCAGCAAAATGAGTGGATTCAGGTACGATGATTCTAAGTGAAATAAGTCACACAGAAAAAGAAACTTATCATAAGATATCACTTATGAAGATCCTGTAAACATGGCTACACATGAACTGAGTTAGGAAAGAGAAGAGAGTCTCACATTTAGAAAACACTCTTATGCCTGCTTAAGGGGGAAGGAGAGGTGGGGTGATGCATAAAACCAGAGGTTGATATAAGCACAGGTACCGTTCCAAAAACCAAGTATGGAATAGACAAGACCTACACCTTCCTCAGTGAAAGGGACTCAAAACCCCATATTTCCCGCAGAGGAATATATCTGACTAGTAAGAATCTTAAAACCTATGTATTGATATGTCTCCGTAAGGGAATCAAGTGTGTGTAGACTGGCATAAAGATGGCAGCGAGAATCAGCTCAAACCCACTATAAAAAGGAATTTCAAAAACAAAACAAAAAAACAGCGAAATTCTTTACAATTCCTTCAGGCTCTCTGATGAAACTTGGAATGACCCTATCTAGAACGACAGCTGGAGGTGGCATAAGGCTGGACACATGGGACTGAGAGGATTGGTGAGATTCGTGAGCAAATGCAGACCCTTTAAAGCAATAATGCATGGCACCCATTCCATGGGTCCCAACTCTCCAGGTTGTAGGGGATATTACTACAGCTATAACATGTATGGGAAACCTAGAGAATGCACACACTGTGAATACAAAAGGTTTCTAAATCTCAACGAATAGTCCCTCTCCTGGTGCTCCAGTTTCACTTTCTAACTAGTTTACTATCAATCTCCCAACTTGGAGAGACAGCACCTTTAACCTCCTGGTTCGCACAGGTTGCCAATTTGGCAAAGGATGAAAGCGAAGAGGGAGAACCAAAGAGAGAGTAGCTGTTAGGCATTTGGACGGGCACATGTCACTCTTATTTCCCGGGAGGAAGAAGAATTAACCAAAGTCTCAGCCACCCACCGGGAACCAGTATAGGTCCTAAACCAAAATATGGGACTTGCGTTCAGCTCAGAAAAACGAGTTAAAAAATGGAGCTATAGGGCAGAGCAATTCACAAACTGGCAGAGTAATAAAGGACAACTATCATCCAAAAATCTGTTGAGGGAAGGCAACGAGGCGGACTTGAAAGTGAGGCAGAATAGCAGGAAACAGATTTCAAGAGGTATGTTGGAATCGCCTTTAAAGCACAGGAAGAGGGGCACAACTTCGACAATGATGCACTTGTCCAAAAAGGGTGTATGCGTTTTCTCCTGAGTATATTCAGGAGAAAACGCATACGCCCATTTTGGCCAAGCAAGCAAGCAGACAATGTAAGTCTGCACTACAAAGAAGTATCACTTCCCACCGGTCCAAAGGGACATCCACAAAAAGGGTAAAAACCAGAAATTCAAGACAGGCCCTGGAGAACAGGGAGCCTTGTTATGCTCATGGCCGGGATGTAAATTGCCAACTGCCTCTCTGGAGGAGTGCATTGTGTTCCCTAAAACAAGTAAACAACAGAGCTACAGAGCCAAGGGCACTTCCAGTCTAGGGAATATAAATGGGAAAACTGAAAATCAATAAGACAGAGCCACCCCAAAATTTAGGAATGCACTGCTTACAAGAACCTCAAATTGGGTACACCTTAAGTATCCCAGGAAAGATAAAAATGGTTCAAAAAATTGTGGTACTTACGTATGATGGAATACCCCTCAGCCGTGAAATCAATGTCATAAGACCAGTAGCAGCAAAATGAGTGGATTCAGGTACGATGATTCTAAGTGAAATAAGTCACACAGAAAAAGAAACTTATCATAAGATATCACTTATGAAGATCCTGTAAACATGGCTACACATGAACTGAGTTAGGAAAGAGAAGAGAGTCTCACATTTAGAAAACACTCTTATGCCTGCTTAAGGGGGAAGGAGAGGTGGGGTGATGCATAAAACCAGAGGTTGATATAAGCACAGGTACCGTTCCAAAAACCAAGTATGGAATAGACAAGACCTACACCTTCCTCAGTGAAAGGGACTCAAAACCCCATATTTCCCGCAGAGGAATATATCTGACTAGTAAGAATCTTAAAACCTATGTATTGATATGTCTCCGTAAGGGAATCAAGTGTGTGTAGACTGGCATAAAGATGGCAGCGAGAATCAGCTCAAACCCACTATAAAAAGGAATTTCAAAAACAAAACAAAAAAACAGCGAAATTCTTTACAATTCCTTCAGGCTCTCTGATGAAACTTGGAATGACCCTATCTAGAACGACAGCTGGAGGTGGCATAAGGCTGGACACATGGGACTGAGAGGATTGGTGAGATTCGTGAGCAAATGCAGACCCTTTAAAGCAATAATGCATGGCACCCATTCCATGGGTCCCAACTCTCCAGGTTGTAGGGGATATTACTACAGCTATAACATGTATGGGAAACCTAGAGAATGCACACACTGTGAATACAAAAGGTTTCTAAATCTCAACGAATAGTCCCTCTCCTGGTGCTCCAGTTTCACTTTCTAACTAGTTTACTATCAATCTCCCAACTTGGAGAGACAGCACCTTTAACCTCCTGGTTCGCACAGGTTGCCAATTTGGCAAAGGATGAAAGCGAAGAGGGAGAACCAAAGAGAGAGTAGCTGTTAGGCATTTGGACGGGCACATGTCACTCTTATTTCCCGGGAGGAAGAACAATTAACCAAAGTCTCAGCCACCCACCGGGAACCAGTATAGGTCCTAAACCAAAATATGGGACTTGCGTTCAGCTCAGAAAAACGAGTTAAAAAATGGAGCTATAGGGCAGAGCAATTCACAAACTGGCAGAGTAATAAAGGACAACTATCAACCAAAAATCTGTTGAGGGAAGGCAACGAGGCGGACTTGAAAGTGAGGCAGAATAGCAGGAAACAGATTTCAAGAGGTATGTTGGAATCGCCTTTAAAGCACAGGAAGAGGGGCACAACTTCGACAATGATGCACTTGTCCAAAAAGGGCGTATGCGTTTTCTCCTGAGTATATTCAGGAGAAAACTCATACGCCCATTTTGGCCAAGCAAGCAAGCAGACAATGTAAGTCTGCACTACAAAGAAGTATCACTTCCCACCGGTCCAAAGGGACATCCACAAAACGGGTAAAAACCAGAAATTCAAGACAGGCCCTGGAGAACAGGGAGCCTTGTTATGCTGATGGGCGGGATGTAAATTGCCAACTGCCTCTCTGGAGGAGTGCATTGTGTTCCCTAAAACAAGTAAACAACAGAGCTACAGAGCCAAAGGCACTTCCAGTCTAGGGAATATACCTTGGGAAAACTGAAAATCAATAAGACAGAGCCACCCCCACATTTAGGCCTGCACTGCTTACAAGAACGTCAACTTGGGTTCACCTTAAATATCCCAGGAAATATAAAAATGGTTCAAAAAATTGTGGTACTTACATACGATGGAATATCCCTCAGCCATGAAATCAATGTCATAAGACCAGTAGCAGCAAAATGAGTGGATTCAGGTACGATGATTCTAAGTGAAATAATCACACAGAAAAAGAAACTTATCATAAGATATCACTTATGAAGATCCTGTAAACATGGCTACACATGAACTGAGTTAGGAAAGAGAAGAGAGTCTCACATTTAGAAAACACTCTTATGCCTGCTTAAGGGGGAAGGAGAGGTGGGGTGATGCATAAAACCAGAGTTTGATATATGCACACGTACCGTTCCAAGAACCAAGTATGGAATAGACAAGACCTACACCTTCCTCAGTGAAAGGGACTCAAAACACCATATTTCCCACAGAGGAATATATCTGAGTAGTGAGAATCTTAAAACCTTTGTACTGATATGTCTCTTTTTGGGAATCAAGTGTGTCTAGACTGGCATAAACATTGCAGCGAGAATCAGCTCAAACCCAATATAAAAAGGAATTTGAAAAACAAAAAAAAATGGGTAATTCTTTACATTTCCTTCAGGGTCTCTGATGAAACCTGGAATGTCCCTATCTACAACGACAGCTGGATGTGGATTAAGGCTGGACACATTGGACTGAGAGGTTTGGTGAGATTGGGTGAGCAAATGCAGACCGTTTAAAGCAATAATGCATGGCACCCATTCCATGGGTCCCAACTCTCCAGGTTGAAGGGAATATTACTACAGGTATAACATGTACGGGAAACCTAGAGAATGGATACACAGTGAATACGAAAGGTCTCTAAAACTTAACAAATAGTCCCTCTCCTGGTCCTCCGGTTTGACTTTCCAACTGCTTTACTATCAATCTCCCAACCTGGAGAGACAGCATCTTTAACCTCCTGTTTCGCACAGGTTGCCAATTTACCAGAGGATGAATGGGAAGAGGGAGAACCAATGAGAGAGTAGCTGTTAGGCATTTGGACAGGCAGATATCACTCTTATTTCCCGGGAGCAAGAAGAACTGACCAAAGTCTCCTCCACCGACCGGGAACCAGTAGAGTTCCTGAACCAAAATTTTGGACTTGCGTTCAGCTCACCAAAAACGAGTTAAAAAATGGAGCTCAGGGGCACAGCACTTCACAAAATGGCAGAGTAATAAACGACAACTATCGTCCAAAAATCTGTTGAGGGAAGGCAACGAGGCGGACTTGAAAGCGAGGCAGAATAGAAGGAAACAGATTTCAATAGGTACGTTGGAATCGCCTTTAAAGCACAGGAAGAGGGACACTACTTCGACAATGATGCACTTGGCCAAAAAGGGCGTATGCGTTTTTTCATGAATATATTCAAGAGAAAACCCATACGCCCTTTTTGGCCAAGCAAGCAAGCGGGCAATGCAAATCTGCACTCCAAACAAGTATCACTTCTCACCAGTCAAAAGGCACATCCACAAAATGGATAAAAAGCAGAAAGTCAAGACAGGCCCTGGAGAACAGGGAGCCTTGTTATGCTGATGTGCGGGATATAAATTGCCAACTGCCTCACTGGAGGAGTGCATTGTGTTCCATAAACAAGTAAACAACCGAGCTACAGAGCCAAGGGCACTTCCAGTCTAGGGAATATACCATGGGAAAACTGAAAATCAATAAGACAGAGCAACCCCAAAGTTTAGGGCTGCACTGCTTACAAGAACCTCAACTTGTGTACAACTTAAATATCCCAGGAAAGATTAAAATGGTTCAAAAAATTGTGTTACTTACATACGATGGAATACCCCTCAGCCATGAAATCAATGTCATAAGGCCAGTAGCAGCAAAATGCGTGGATTCAGGTACGATGATTCTAAGTGAAATAAGTCACACAGAAAATGAAACTTATCATAAGATATCACTTATGAAGATCCTGTAAACATGGCTACATATGAACTGAGTTAGGAAAGATAACAGAGTACCAAATCTTATCATAAGATATCACTATTTTGGGAATGCACACTTGGCTACGAATGAACTGAATTACAAAGACAACAGAGTTACACACTTAGAAAACAGTATTCTGCCTTCTTAACGGGAAAGGCGAGGTGAGTTGATGCATAAGACTACAGTTTTAAATTAGCACAGATACCGTTACATAAACCAAGTATGTAATAGACATCACCTACTCCCCGCACCATGAACTGGACTCAACACCCCCTATTCATTGCAGAGGAATATATCTGACTCCAAGAATTTTAAAACATATGTATTATCATGTCTCCATAAAGGAGTCATGTGTGTGTATAACGGCATGAACACAGCACTGATATTCAGCTAAATACCCTTATAAAAATAAATTTCAAAAGCAAAATGCAAAAACAGCGAAACAGAGGGAAAGCCTTAAGAATTACTTTCAGGGCCTGTGATGCAACCTGGATTGTCCACCTTTACACCCACAGCTGGATGAGACATAAAACTGGACACTTGGGGCTGACAAGTTTGTTGAGGTTGTGTGAGCAAAAGAACACCACTTAGAGAAATACTGTGTACTACCCATTCTAGTGGTCCCAACTCTCCAAGTTTTAGGGAATCTTCCTATAGTTAAAGCATGCATGGGAAACCCAGTGGATGGTACACTGTGTAATTGGGAAAGTTTTCTAAAAGGTACCTCATTTTTCCTTTTGTCATGCTCGGCTTCGCCATTCCATCTGCATTACTAAAAATCCCCACACTTGGAGTGTCAGCGCCTTTACCCTCCTGTTATGCACAGTTTGCAAATTGTGCAGAGGATGAACAGGAAGAGGGGAAACAAATGAGAGATTAGCTGTAGGTGTTTGGATGGGCACATGTCACTCTAGGTTCCCATCAGCAAGAGGAATTAACCAAAGGCTCAGCCTGAAACCCCAGAACCAGACTAGGGCCTACAGCCATCCTGCGGTATTGCAGCCAGCTCACAAAGAGGCCAGTTGAAAAATAGAAATCAGGGGCACAGCAATTCACAAACTTGCAGAGTTATAAAGGACAACTATCATCCAGAAATATATTGAGGTAAGGCAGTGAAGAGGATTTGAATGCAAGGCAGAATTGAAGGAAACAGATTTCAAGAGGTAGATTGGAGTTGTCTTTAAAGCACATGAAAAGCGACAGAACTTCGACAATGTTGCCCTTGGCCGAAAAGTGAGTATGTGTATTTTCTTGAATATATTCGGGAAAAAATGCATACACCCTTTTTGGGCAAGCAAGCCATCAGGCATTGCAAATCCACACTACAGAGAAGTGTCCCTTACCTCCAGTCAAAAGGGCCATCCACAAATAGTGTAAAAACCACAAATGCAGGACAGGCCATGGAGAAAAGGCAGTCTGGTTATGCCGATGGACAGGATGTAAATTGCCAACAGCCTCTCTGGAGAACTGTATGTTGTTTTCTAAAACAGAGCTACAGAGCATAGCACACTTCCACTCATGGACGTGTATTTTGTGAAAACTAAAAATCCACAACACACAGCCAGTCCAAAGTTTAGGGCTGCTCTGTTTACAAGAACCTCGACTTCGGTACACTTTAAATATCCCAGGAAAGGGAAGAAAATGGATATAGATGTTGTGGTACTTATATACAATGGAATGTCACTCAGACATAAAATCAATGTCATAAGGCCAATAGCAGCATAATGAGTGGCTTTAGGTATGATGATGCTAAGTGAAATGAGCCACAAAGAAAAAAAAAATTATTGTAATATATCACTTATAGAGGGAATGTAAACATGGCTACACATGAACTGAATTTCAAATGTGAACAGAGTTACACATTTAGAAAACACACTTATTCCTCCTTAAGGGGAAAGGTGACGTGGGGTGATGTGTAAAAGCAGAGTTTGAAATTAGCACAGATCCCATTCCATATACCAAATATGTAATAGACAAGACCTACTCATTTCTCAATGAACTGGACACAAAACACCCTATTCACTGAAGAGGAATATATCTGACTGGTAATAAACTTGAAACCTATGTATTTATATGTCTGCATAATGGAATCAAGTGTATGTAGATTGGCATAAACACACATCAATGGAACAGGACAGAAAGCCCAGAGATAAACCTACATACCTATGGCTATCTCATCTATGACAAAGGAGCTAAGGATATACAATGGAGGAAAGACTGTCTCTTCAGTAATTGGTGCTGGATAAACTGGACCCCTACACATAAAAGAATGAAATTAGAACACTCCATAACACTATACACAAAAATAAACTCTAAATTGATTAGAGATCTAAATATAAGACCAGACACTATAAAAAACTTAGAGGAAACCATAGGCAGAACACTCTATGACATAAATCACAGCAAGATCCTTTTTGACCCACCTCCTAGAGAAATGGAAATAAAAACAGAAATCAACAAATGGGACCTAATGAAACTTAAAAGCTTTTACACAGTACAGGAAAACATAAACAAGATGCAAAAACAACCCTCAGAATGGGAGAAAATATTTTCAAATGAAGCAATTGACAAAGGATTAATCTCCAAACTTTACAAGCACCTCATGTAGCTCAATATCACAAAAACAAACAACCCAATCCAAAAACGGGCAGAAGACCTAAATAGACATTTCTCCAAAGAAGATATACAGATTACCAAGAAACACATGAAAGGATGTTGAACATTACTAATCATTAGAGAAATGCAAATCAAAACTACCGTGAGGTATCACCTCACAGCAGTCAGAGTGGCAATCATCAAAAAATCTACAAAACAATAAATGCTGGAGAGGCCTTTATTGGAGAAAAGGGAACACACTTGCACTGTGGGTGGGAATGTAAATTGATATGGGCACTAGGGAGAACAGTACGGAGGTTCCTTTAAATAACTAACAATAGAAGTACCATATGACACAACAATCCAACTACTGGGCATTTGCCTTGTGAAAACCATAATTCAAAAAGAGTTATGTAGAAAAATGTTCATTGCAGCTGTATTTACAATAGTCAGGACATGGAAGCAACCTAAGTGTCCATCGACAGATGAATGTTTAAAGAAGATCTGGCACATATATACAATGGAGTATTACTCAGCCATAAAAAGAAGCAAAACTGAGTTATTTGTACTGAGGTGGATGGACTTAGAATCTGTCCTACACAGTGAAGTAAGTCAGAAAGGGAAAAACAAATACTGTATGTTAACAGAGATATACGGAATCTAATGAAGAAAAAAAAAAGATTTTGAAGAACCTAGTGGCAGGACAGGATTAAGGACACAGACATAGAGAAAGGACTTGAGGACACCGGAAGGGGGATGGGTAAGCTGGGACGAAGTGAGAGAGTGGCATGGACATAAATACATTACCAAATGTAACA
Organism: Mesoplodon mirus; assembly: GCF_964341445.2. NCBI lineage: Eukaryota > Metazoa > Chordata > Mammalia > Artiodactyla > Ziphiidae > Mesoplodon > Mesoplodon mirus. The sequence goes on from NW_028294746.1 coordinate 62,538, forward strand.
CCAATAGCTACTGGGAAGCAGCCACATAGAACAGGGAGATCAGCTCGGTGCTTTGTGACCACATAAAGGGGTGGGATATGGGGTGTGAGAGGGAGATGCAAGAGGGAGGGGATCTGGTGATATTTGTATATGTATAGCTGATTCACTTTTTTATACAGCAGAAACGAACACTCCATTGTAAAGCAATTACACTCCAATAAACGTGTAAAAGGAAAAAAGAAAAGAAAGTACAGGGATAAACCTACACATCTATGGTCACCTAATCTATGACAAAGGAGGCAAGACTATACAATGGAGATAAGACAGTCTCTTCAATCATTGGTGCTGGGAAATATGGACAGCTACATGTAAAAGAATGAAATTAGAACACTCCCCAACACCATACATAAAAATATATTCAAAATGGATTAGAGACCTTAATGTAAGACCGGATAGTATAAATCTCTGAGAGGAAAACTTACGAAGGATACTCTGACGTAAATCACAGCAAGATCTTTTTTGACCCACCTCTTATAGTAATGAAATAAAAAAGAAAACTAAACAGATGGGACCTAAGGGAACGTAAAAGCTTTTGCAAAGCAAAGGAAACTACAAACAAGATGAAAAGACAACCCTCAGAATGGCAGAAAATATTTGCAAACGAATCAATGGACAAATGATTAATCTCCAATATATATAGACAGCTCATGCAGCTCAATATTAATAAAACAAACAACCCAATACAAAAATGGAAGAAGATATAAATAGACATTTCTTCCAAGAAGACATAGAGGTGGCCGGTACGCACATGAAAATCTGCTCAACATCACTAATTATTAGAGAAATGGAAATGGAAACTATAATGAGGTGTCATGTTACACCTGTTAGAATGGGCATCATCAGAGAATCTACAAACAACAAATGCTGGAGAGGGTATGGAGAAAAGGAACCTTCTTCCACTATTGTTGGGAATGTAAATTGATACAGTCTCTATGGGGAACAGTATGGAGGTTCCTTAAAAAAGTAAAAATAGAATTACCATATAATCCAGCAATCCCACTACTGGGCATATACCCAGAGAAAACCATAAATCAAAAAGACACATTCACCACAATGTTCATTGCACCACTATTTACAATAGCCAGGTAATGAAAGCAACCTAAGTGCCCACAGACAGACGAATGGATAAAGATGTGGTACATATATACAATGGAATATTACTCAGCCATACATAGGAATGAAATTGGGTCATTTGTAGAGACCTTAATGGATCTAGAGACTGTCATACGGAGTGAAGTAAGTCAGAAAGAGAAAAACAAATATTGTATATTAATGCATATATGTGGAACCTAGAAAAATGGTACAGATGAACCGGTTTGCAGGGCAGATATAGAGACACAGATGTAGAGAACAAACATATGGACACCAAGGGGGAAACGCCATGTGAGGGTGGTGGTGGGATGAATTGGGAGACTGGGATTCACATGTGCACACTTATATGTATAAAATAGATATCCAATAAGAACCTGCTGTATAAAAGAAATAAATTTAAAAAAAAATAAAAATAAATAGCATTTAATAAAATAAAACAGTAAAAAAGTATTTCCCTTCACATAGACGTCTTTATATTAATGCATTATTTCCATGTTTATATCTCCAAATTAAAAAAAAAAGAGGAATAAATAAAATCTACCTTGAACCAAAAAGAAAAAAAAGAAAAAAAAAACAGAACCCACCAGTTATACAAAGGAAAATCGTATCAGGGCACTTGCTCCAGTGGTAAAAAATTCTTAAGTTGGTCAGGGGTGGGAAATCGTCTCCCATGGAGTCAGCAGCGCTCCCCCTGACAAGGAGCATCCTCATTGCAAAGCTGGGGGGACTGTTTTGAGGCGTCTGTGAGTAAATGTGAGCTGAGCCCCAGTCCTGCTCCAGCTGAACTCTTCCCACCCTTTCCAGGTAAAACACCTGAATATGTACAAGCACTTGCAAGCCTAGAGGAAGGGCTGTGGAGCCACACCAGCGACAGCACACAGGCCGACTTGGTGCCTGCAGGCCAGTCAGGATGGTCCTGGCCCCAGATGCTCTTCTGGAAGCTTTGCATTTCCCTGCCTGAGATACCCCTCCTGCCACGGCCCCCACTGCTTTTTTACTTCCTCACCTCTGCCTGGGGAGAAATTCCAGTGGCAGGTATGGATGACACATCCTCTTCTTTAGCAGGTGGCAGCCTAGCAACTCCTGTGGAAAGTCCAGCAGAGCCCCACTCACACTGGGCCACCCACAAAGCCACGGCCCCTCACTCCCTACCAACACCCCAGCCCCGACACTGCTGACGGGGCAGAGAATATGGCATCAGGCACAGCTAAAGGGGCTCTAGCTGCCTGGAGAAGTGTTTATATTGACCTCAACCCAGGCACACGTGGGGAGGGCTGGTAGGCAGTGTCAGGCTGCCCAAATCAGCCAATCCTCACCCCTCAGGGGCTCACAGTAGCAGAAAATGAACCTTGCTAAATGGGCCAGGCCCAAGGAACAGGTGTGGGCCCTTGAGAGTCAGGCTAGACAAGGGGCTGCAGCTGCGGCTTGTTTTCTTATCATTTTATCTGGGCCATGAGTGGAAAAGAACTTCAAGAAGACCCTATCCTAATGAGAGGAAACCAGGAGTCAGGGAGAGGAGTGATGGTGGGTGGAGACAGAGGCCTGGTGCCCTGGCTGCAGTGGAAGTGTCTGGAAGACCCGGCAGAGAGAGGCTGCACAGAGTGATAGCCAGGGTCACAGACCTGTCAGAGCTGCTGTTTGTTAGTTCAAGTCCTGCTCTGAGGTATTCTGTGTCAGCTGTGAGCGACAGGTGAGCTGGGGGTTCTCTGCAAGGTGGGCTATGTGCACTGTTCCTGTGTGTCCAGCCCTGCTTGGGTACCTGCCCAGGGGAGCTCTGTATCCTGGGAAGGGCCTGACTATGAGAGCCCCATGGGCTGCTCGGTAGCTGCACAGGTGAGCTCCATACCCTGGGAGGGACTTGAGCACGAGAGCCCCGTGGGCTGTGGGGATGGGTGGTGCAGCCCAGGTGAGCTCCATATCCTGGGATTGGCCTGACCACGAGAGCCCCATGGGCTGCTGGAGACCTGGTAAAGGATATCAGGACAGTCAGTGAAGCCACCGAGGATATACATCCAGTAGCTCCTATTTCCTACACGCTGCTGGAAATTCTACCATCCACCAAGCCATGGCATTCTGTATTACACTTCAATGATGCCTTCTTCTGTATTCCATTCATCTCAGAGTCACAAGAATTTTTGGCTTGTGAGTGGCAGGACACAACATGCAACAAAAGCAATAATGCTGGGCCGTCCTGCCCCAACGGTACAAAAATCCCCACACCATCATTGGGGAAATGACCTCTAAAGACCTAAACGTTCTACCTCTGTAAAAGGTAACCCTCCTTCAATATGCAGATGACATTCTGATCGCCAGGCCTACTAAAGACGCCTCTAAACTACCTAGCCAAGGAAGGATAGAAGGTGTCCAAGAAAAAGGCTCAAATATCCCATGCTTAGTTGACATGCCTGGGCTTCATTCTCACATATATTCAGAGAAACGCATCCCAGGATAGGGAAGAAGCCATTTGCAGCCTTACCTCTTCTAAAACTAGAAGACAGCTTAGGTGTTCCTGGGGAGGCCAAGGTTTTCTGCATCTGGATCCCTAACTACAGTCTAATAGCTGGGCCTCTACATGAAACACTGACACGAAAAGATGATGATCCTTTTGTATAGAATCCAGAAGCGGCCTTTCAAGAATGGAAAGAGCAGTCAATGCAGACCCTTGCCCAGGAACTCCCTAATTTAGCTAAACCCTTTGACCTTTACATACCCGGTCAAAGGTTAATTGCACTTGGAGCCTTAGTGCAAAAACTGGGACCACTTGAAATGGAGCAACACAAGAATGCCCTTCAGGTATGATAAACTATGGTCCCCAAGGGCTTTGCCCACCGACTCATCAGGTCAGGATACTGAGGTATCTAAAAAGCTAGAAATCAGCAGCCCACAAGGCCAGCTCCCTCCTAAGGGAAAAGAACCCCACATCGTGAACCTAACCACCCATAATGCCCTGATGTTGCAGGGGTCGCTCTGTGGACACACTGACCTCGAGTGAGGAGGCCCTCCAACTCCTACCTCCAGAGAGACAAACGGGGGCAACGGGCCCCCAAGATGACTCGTGTGACCATCACTTGACCTGGAGTTTCTCTCAGAAAACAACAAGACTGTGCCCCGAAAGAGCAGACTACTGCTTGCAGGACTTACTGCACACAGAGGGGAGCTAATAAGCTTGGCGGGGGAAACGTATATCACGCTTTCACCATAGAAAACCCTACAGACAACGCGGTGATGGTGGCCAATATGACCGGCTGGACTGCTGGCTACTTCTAAAGGCCGTTGACTCAGTGGACGTCATGGTCCTGGATCACCACTGACCCTGGACTGTCTGGGAGTTGCGCAGGCAGGATTCTGACACATGGTGCTGTTTGTACATTTATTCAGGGACCTAATTAAAGAAAGCACAGACTACTGGTCAGAGCATCTAGGCTGGCAAAAACCGTCAGCCTAAGGTCGCCGAACAAATGTAGGGTGGGGTGAAACCTGCCACCTCAGCATCTCTGCGCATCTCTTTCCTGGACCCTTAAAGGTCATTAGAATCTGTAACTCTTCCAATGCTGGTGCTCAGGCGGACGAGAAGTGAGGCAGGAGGCCTTGGGACAATCAACCTCACCTGGAGGCTGGTGGGGAGACGTTTCGCCCCTCCCTCCAGGTATCAGGGCTCCCACCACAGCATGAAGCAGTTACAAAAGAGGGGTCTGCACCCTCAACACCCCAAGAATGAGGAACGGAACAAAAAGCAGAGGAGGGGTTCGTCTCCGGCAACGTTCATTAAAAATTCCTGGGAGATAAAAAGAGAATCTGGGCAATAAAATAAAGTCTAGCCTGTTTTTCCTTTGTGCTTTGTCTAATTTCACGTGCTCCTAGGGTTCCGCATGCAGAGGTCCCACACCCGGCACTTCAGACCCGATTTCCTAGTGCAGAATGGCTGGGTCGACACCTCAGCTAGCGGGGTCCCATGCAGACTCCACGGCATAGAGCCTGAGCTGCAGCCAACCCAGCCCTCGAGAGCTCCATCCCCTTCCTCCCACTGACACTGCCGGGATCCCTACACAGCAGCCCAGCCCACAGCCCGTGGGGGACTGCACGCTCTCACCTCTCCATTCTGTTTTCAAAATAATGTTTCCTTTGCTTCTGAAGCAAACTCAGTCTTAATCTCTTGGCTCCAATGACACTGGGCACGGTGAATCCTGTTGGGGTCCACTCTGGAGGATCAGTAACAGAAATTGAGAACACTGTAACTTCAATGAACAGATGTGTGAGCCAAACTGTAGTTAACATAGAGCAGTGTATAATGCTCGGGTAAAATAAGATGTTTCTAAGACTTACATTTGATATTTCCATCACTTTACTATAAGCAAGTTCAGTGAAGACGTCTGTCTTATTTGTCAGGTCAACATTAGAGAAATGAAGTGATTTATTTCCATGGATGTACATCGAATACTCTTGGCTGAAGCTTCAATCTTGTTTTGAATGCTTTTCCATTGAAAAGGATACCTCTCTTTCAGCTCCCCCATTTCTGAGATGTATAAAATCTTATAATTTATTATTACCAAAGGGGAAAGGTAGGAGAAGGGATAAATTAACAGTTTGGGATTAACACATACACACTGCTATGTATAAAATAGATCATCAACAAGGAACTACTGTATAGCACAGGGAACTACACTGAATATTTTGCAATAACCTATAAGGGGAAATAATCTGAAAAAGAATAGATAATTTTATTGACATCATCTATCAATGACAGATAAAATGTAACCTAAGCAAGGCCGATGGTGAGCGCTTCTGACCCTGAAGATTTCAATCATCTAAAGTTTGGGCTCTGCCTATTTCCCAAGGCCTTTAGTGGACATACGTGTAGCTGTAGCTTAAAAATTCCCCAGTTTGGGGTACGGGGAGGCACTGATTTGGAAAAAACCCTGGTGTTCTCCTTCCATGCACGGGACCCTTCCTACAGCTAAAACATGCCTGTCACACCTAGAGGATGGTACACCGTTTGATCGGAAAGAGTTTGGAAAAGGCACCTCATCTCCTCATCGCCTGGTGCTCGGGTTCACCCCTCCAGCATCTTTCCTAACAATCTCCTCACTTGGGGATATCAGCACCGTCAACATCCTGTTGCACACAGTTTGGAATTTCTCCAGAGCATGAAGCGGAAGGATGAGAAAAATTTAGAGACAAGTCTTAGTTGTTTGGACAGGCACATGCCACTATAATTTCCAATCTGGAAGACAAATTCATCAAAGGCTTGAATTGCCCACGGAAACAGAATAGGTCTAGAGGAAATCCCGCTGTTTTGTGTCCAGTTTCCAAAAACACAAGTTGAAAAATGGAACTCAGGGGCACTAAAATTCATGAAACTGCAGAGTTGAAAATATCTATCATCGAAAAATGTCTTGAGGTAAGTCACAGAAAAGGAGTTGTAAGCAAGGGTGTGTGGCAGGAAACAGATTTGAAGAGGTAGAAAGGACTCCCCATTAAAGCACAAGAAAAGGGGCTGAACATCGCCAATGATGCACTTGGCCCAAAAGGGCATATGCATTTTTTTCTGAATATATTCAAGTAAAGGCCATACACACTTTTTATCCAAACAAACAGGTGGGCACTGGAAATCAATACTACAAAATGCATCACTTCACATCAGTGAGAAGGGCCATCCACATAAAGTGTAAACACCAGAAATGCAGGACAGGGCGAGGAGAAAAGGGAGCCATGTGAGGCTGATAGTTGTAATGTAATTTGCCAATGGCCACTCTGTAGAAGTGTATTGTGTTTGCTAAAACATCTAAAAGATGAGCTACAGAGCATAGTGCACTTGCACTCATGGGCGTATACCTTGGGAAAAACGAAAATGGACAGAAAACAGGCACCCCAACGTTTACCACCTCTCTGATAAAAAGGGCCTCCACTTGGATATAACCTAAATGTCCCTGAAAGGATAAAATGGATAAAAGAGATGGGGTACTTATGTAGAGTGGAATATTACTCATCCCGAAATCAATGAAATAAGGCCAGTTGGAACAACTATGGAAGAGTTACATACGATCATTCTAAGTGACATATGTCAGAAAGAAAAAGACACATATCATAAGATGTCACTTAAAGGTGGAATCAAACATGGCTACACATGAAATAAACTACAAAACAGAAACATAGTCAAATATGTAGAAAATAGACATAAGGCTGCTAAATGGGAAAGGTGGGGAATGGTGAGGTATTATCCAGGAGGTTGAAATTAGCAAATATACCATTCCAAGTACCAAATTGAATAACTGACAAGGCCTACACGGTACCTCAAAGAACTGCACTCAGCCCACTCAAGTCACTGGAGAATAATACATATGACTCCTAAGCATCTGAAAAATAATTTATTGTTGTCTCACAGTACATGAATCAAGTGGATGTACAGCAGCAAAAAACAGAGCTTTGAAAATCAGCTGTAACAAATATAAAAATAAATTTAAAAATATTTATAAAAACGGTGAGACAGACAACAATTCTTACAACTTTTGTTGAAGGGCTACGATGTAACATGGATTGAACACATGTAGACCCACAGCAGGATGATATATAAGGCTGGAATCTATGCAGGCTAAGAGATGTTAGAGAGGCTGGGTGAGGAAATGCAGACCTTTTAAAGTAATACTGCCTGGTACCCATTCCATGGGTCCCAAATCGGCAGGTTCAAGGGAATCTTCTGACAGCGAAAACATGCCTGCGAAACCGAGATGAATGTACACCGTGTGCTCAGGAAAGGTGTCTAAAATGTACCTCATTTTTGATCTCCTGGTGCTGGCGTTCGCCATTCCAGCCACATTATTAACAATATCCCCTCTTGGAGAATCAGCACCTTTAACCTCCTGTTTCACACAGTTTGCAATTAGTGCAGAGGATAAATGGGAAGGGGGGAACCAATGAGAGATAAGCTGTAGGAATTCTGACAGGCACATGTCACTCTAATTTCCCATTAGGAACAAGAATTAACCAAAGGCTCAGCCTGCCTCTTCAGAACCAGAATAGGGCCAGAAGCAATCCAATGGTTTGGTGGCGAGCTCACAAAAAAAGCGAGTTGTAAAATGGAGCTCAGGAGCAGACAATTCAAAGACCTGCAAAGATATAAATGATAACCAACGTCCAAAAATATATTCAGGTAAGGCAAGGAAGAGGATCTGAATGAGAGGCAGAATTCCAGGAAACAGATTTCAAAAGGTAGATTGTACTCACATTTAAAGCATATGAAAAGCAGCAGAATTTCTAAAATGATGCAGTTGGCAAAAGGGTGTATGCCTTTTTTTCGTGAATATCTTCAGGAAAAAAACACATACAGAGTTTTTGGCCAACCAACCAAGCGGGAAATGCAAATCCGCACAACAAAGAAGTCTCAATTTCCACTGCTCAGAAAGGCCATCCAAAAAATGTGTACAAACCAGAAATGCTGGAGAGGCCATGGAGAACAGGCAGCCTAGTCACGCTGATGGGTGGGGTATAAATATCCAAGAGCCACTCTGAAGAAGTGTATGCTGTTTCCTAAAACATTTAAATACAAAGCCCCCGAGCAAAGGGGACTTCAACTCATGGACATATAACTTGGGAAGACTAAATATCGACAACACACAGGCACTCCAAAGTTTAGGGCTGCTCTGCATACAAGAACCTCAACTTCGGTACACCTAAAATATCCCAGGAAAAAGAGAAATGCATAAATAACTTGTGGTAATTTTGTACAACAGAATATCACTCAGACGTGAAATCAATGTCATAAGGCCAGTAGCAGCATAAAGAGTGGATTTAGGTATGATGATTCTAAGTGAAATTAGTCACACAGAAAAAGAATCTATTCATAAGATATCACTTACAGAGGGAATGTCAACATCACAACACATGAACTGAATTAAGAAAGAGAGCAGAGTCTCACATTTAGAAAACACTCTTATGCCTGTTTAATGGGAAAGGAGAGGTGGGGTGATGCATAAAACCAGAGTTTGATATTAGCACAGGTACCATTCCATAAACCAAATAGAGAACAGACGAGACCTACCCCTTCCTCAGTGAACGGGACTCAAACCCCCATTCCCCGCAGAGGAATATATCTGACTAGTGAGAATCTTAAAACCAATGTATTGATTTGTCTTCATAAGGGAATCAAGTGTGTCTAGACTGGCATAAACACGTCAGTGAAAATCAGCTCAACCCCATTATAAAAATGAATTTCAAAAACAAACAAAAAAACAGCGAAATTCTTACACAATTCCTTCAGGGGTTCTGATGAAACGGGGAATGACCCTATCTGTAAAGACAGCTGGATGAGACATAAGGCTGGACACTTGGGACTGAGAGGACTGGTGAGATTGGGATAGAAAATGCAGACCCTTTAAAGTACTAATGCATGCCACGATTCCATGGATACCAAATCTCCAGGTAGTAGGGAATATCACTACAGTTATAACATGTATGGGAAACCTAGAGAATGGACACCCTGTGATGGTGAAAGGTTTCTAAAAGTCTCCTAATTTTTCCTATCCTTGTGCTCCAGTTTGGCATTCCAACTGCTTTACTATCAATCTCCCAACTTAGGAGAGCCAGCCCCTATAACCTCCTGGTTCGCACAGTTTGCTAATTGTGCAGAGGATGAAAGGGAAGAGGGAGAACCAATCAGAGAGTAGATTTAGGCTTTTGGACGGGCACATGTCACTCTAAAGTCCCGTCAGGAAGAAGAATTAACCAAAGCCTCAGCCACCTGCAGGGAACAGTATAGCCACCCCTGGAACAAGTATAGGTCCTGAAGCAAAATTGTGGATTTGCAGTCAGCTCCCAAAAATGGGATTTGAAAATTGGAGCTCACGGGCACAGCAATTCACAAACCTACAGGTATAAAGGACTACTGTCTTCCAAAAATCTGTTGAGGGAAGGCAACGAAGCTGACTTGAAAATGAGGCAGAATTGCACAAAACATATTTCCAGAGGTAAATTGGAATCGCCTTTAAAGCACAGGAAAAGCATCACAACTTCGACAATGATGCACTTGGCCAAAAAGGGCGTATGCGTTTTCTCCTGAATATATTCAGAAGACAACGCATACGACCTTTTTGGACAATCAAGCAAGCGCACAATGCAAATCCACACTACAAAGTATTGTCACTTCCCACGGGTCAAAAGGGACATCCGAAAATCTGTAAAAACCAGAAAGGCAAGAGGGAGATGCCAAGGGCATGAAGCAATATGATCCAAAGTGTCATGAAGGATTGTGATGACAAGCGCATGGAGCATTGTGATGACAAGATTATGTAGCATATTGCTGACAAACACATGGAGCATTGTGATGACAAGGTTCATGGAGCACTGTGATGACAAGCGTCACGGAGCATTGTGATTACAGGGGTCATGGAGCATTGGGATGAAAAGGGCATGGAGCATTTTGATGACAAGAGTCCCGGATCATTGTGTTGTCAGTGTTCATGGATCATTGTGATGACAGGAGTCATGGAGCATTGTGATGACAGGGGTCATGGAGCATTGTGATGAGAAGGTCAAGGAGCATTGGGCTGAAAACGTTCATGGAGTATTGTGATGACAGGGTCCATGGAGGCTTGTGATGACAAGGTACTGGAGCATTGTGATGAGAAGACCATGGAGACTTGTGATGACAAGTCTCATGGAATATTCTGATGAAAAGGGGCATGGAGCATTGTGATTACAGGGGTCTTCGGACATTGTGATGACAAGGGCATGGAGCCTTGGGATGAGATGGCCATGGAACGTTCTGATGACATGCAACATGGAGCTTTGTGATGACAAGGGCATGGAACATTGTGATGAAAAAGGCATGGAGCCTTGTCATGACAGGGTTCAAGGAGCATACTGAGAACAAGTGTCAGGGAGCATTGTGATGACAAGTGTATTGAGCATTGTGATGAAAAAGGTAAGGGAGCATTGTGATGAGAAGACCATGGATAATTGTGATGACGAGCATCATGGGGCGTTGTGGTGATAAGTGTTATGGAACATTTTGATCACAAGGATTTGGAGCATTGTGATGACAGAGATCATGGAGCATTTTGATTTCATTGTGATGACAACAGCATGAAGCATTTTGATGATGGGCATGGTGCATTGTGATGACCGGGTTCATGGATCATTGAGATGAAAAGGGGCATGGAGCATTGTGATTACAGAGGTCTTGGAGCATTGTGATTAGAAAGGTCATGGAGCCTTGTGATGCCAAGGCCATGGAACATCGTGATGGCAGGGGTCATGGAGCACTGTTATGACAGGGTTAATGGAGAATTGTGATGGCAAGGGCATGGAACATTGTGATGAGAAGGCCATGGAGCCTTCTGATGACATGCGTCATGGAGCTTTGTGATGAAAAGGTCATGGAGAAATGTGATGAGACCGTTCATGGAGCACTGTGATGACAATAACATTGAGCATTTTGATGAAAATTCATGGAGCATTGTGGTGACAACTTTCACAGAGCCTTGTGATGATGAGGGCATTGACTTTTGTGGTGACACACGTCACGGAGTCTTGTGATGACGGGACACATGGAGCATTGTGATGACTGGGGTCATGTAGCATTCTGATGACAGGAGCATGGAGCATTTGTCTGACAACTTTCATGGATAATTGTGTTGACAGTGGGCATGGCACATTGTGATGAAAAGGGAATGGAGCATTGTGATGACAAGGTCATGGAGTATTGTGAAGACAGGTGTCAGGGAGCATTGTGATGGCATATTTCATGTTCCATTGTGATGACAATGGCATGGAGCATTGTGATGCCGAGTGTTATGGAGGATTGTGATGACAAAGGTAATGGAGCACTGTGATGACAAGGGCTTGGAGCATTGTGATGACAAGGGCCATGGAGCATTGCGATGACAAGGGCATGGAGCATTGTGATGACATGGGTCATGGGACATTGTGATTACAGGGGTGAGGGAGTATTGTGACGACTAGTGATGGAACACTGTGATATCTCTAGTGAGAGAGCATTTTGATGAGAAATGTATGGAGCATTGTGATTACAAGGTTTATGGAGCTTTGTAATGACAAGTTTCTGGACCATTGTGATGAAAAGTGAATGGCACATTGTGATGACAAGGGTCATGGAATATTTTTCAGACAAAGGCAAGGAGCATTGTGATGACAACAGTCACGGAGCATTGTGATGAAAATGGAATGGGGCATTGTAATGAAAAAGGCATGGAGCCTTTTCGTGACAGGGTTCAAGGAGCATTCTGATGACAAGTGTCAGGGAGCATTGTGATGACCAGTGTATTGAGAATTGTGATGACAAAGGTCATGGAGCATTGTGATGAAAAGGGCATGGAATTTTGTGATGACAAGCATCATGGAGCATTGTGATGACAAGTGTTATGGAACATTGGGATCACAAGGTTTTGGAGCATTGTGATGACAGAGGTCATGGATCATTTTGATTTCAAGGAGCATGGAGCATTTTGATGACAAGGGCATGAAGCAATGTGATCCCAAGGTTCATGGAGGATTGTGATGACAATGGAAATGGAGTATTGTGATGACAAGCACATAGAGCATTGTAATGACAAGGTCATGTAGCATTTTGCTGACAAAGTCATGGAGCATTGTGATGACATGTGTCATGGAGCACTGTGATGACAAGTGTCACGGAGCATTGTGAATACAGGGGTCATGGAGCATTGGGATGACAAGGGCATGGATCATTGTGAAGACAAGGGTCATGAAGCATTGGGCTGTATATGTTCATGGAGTATTGTGATGACGGGGTCATGGAGCATTGTGATGACAGAGGTCATGAAGAATTTTGATTTCATTGTGCTGACAATATCCAGAAGCATTATGATGATGGGCATGATGCATTGTGATGACAGGGTTCATGGAACATGGAGATGAAAAGGGGCATGGAGTATTGTGATTACAGAGGTCTTGGAACACTGTGATGACAAGGGCATGGAGCATTTTGATAAGAAGGCCATGGAACATTCTGATGACATGTGTCATGGAGCTTTGTGATGACAAGGGAATAGAGCATTGTGATTACAGGGGTCTTGGAGCATTGTGATGAGAAGTGTAATGGAGCATTGTGATGACAAGGCCATGGAACATCGTGATGCAAGGGGTCAAGGAGCATTGTTATGACAGGGGTAATGGAGCATTGTGATGAGAAGTGCATGGAGCATTGTGATTACAAGGTTTATGGAGCAATACCATGACAAATTTGTGGACCGTTGTGATGAAAAGCACGTAGCACATTGTGATGACAATGTTCATGGAGCATTTTTCTGACAAAGGCATGAAGCATTTTGATGACAAGGGTCACGGAGCATTGTGATGAAAAGTTCATGGAGCATAGTGGTTATAAAGGTCACAGAGCCTTGTGCTGACGTGGGCATGGATCACTGTGATGACAAATGTTATGAACAATTGAGATGACTGGAGTCACTGAGCATTGTGATAACAGGGGTCATGGAGCATTGTGATGACAAGGGCATGGAGCATTTTGGTGACAGGGGCATGTAGCATTGGTCTGAGAAGTTTCTTAGATTATTGTGATGACAGTGGACATGGTGCATTGTGATGACAAGGGCATGGATTATTGTGATGAGAAGGTCATGGAGTATCGTGAAGACAGGTGTCAGGGAGCATTGTGCTGACATATGTCATGGTCCATTGCAATGACAATGGCAGGGACCATTGTGATGCCAAATGTAATGGAGGATTTTGATGACAAATATAATGGAGCATTGTGATGACTAGGGCTTGGAGCATTATGATGACAAGGGCCGTTGAGAATTTTCATGACAAGGTCGTGAAGCATTGTGATGACAAGGTCCTGGAGCATTGTGATGAGAAATCCATAGAGAGTTGTGATGACAAATCTCATGGTGCATACTGATGAAAAGGGGCATGGAGCATTGTGATTACAGGGGTCTTGGAACAATGTGATGACAAGGGCATGGAGCATTGTGTTTAAAGGTGTCTTTGTGCATTGTGATGAAAAGGGCATGGATCATTTTGATGAAAAAGCCATGGAGCCTTGTCATGACAGGGTTCAATGAGCATACAGACAACAAGTGTCAGGGAGCATTTTGATGACAAGTGTTTTGAGCATTGTGATGACAACGGTCATGGAGCATTGTCATGAGAAGTCCATGGATAATTGTGATGACGAGCATCATGGGGCACTGTGAGGAGAAGTGTTATGGAACATTGTGATCACAAGGGTTTGGAGCATTCTTATGACTGAGATCTTGGAGTATTTTGATTTCATTGTGATGACAGTAGCATGAAGCATTATGATGATGGGCATGGTGCATTTTGATTACAGGGTTCATGGATCATTGAGATGAAAAGTGGAATGGAGCATTGTGATTACAGGGGTCTTGGAGCACTGTGATGAGAAGGGTCATGGAGCCTTGTGATGACAAGTCCACGGAACATCGTGATGGCAGGGTCATGGAGCATTGTTATCACAGGGGGAATGGAGCACTGTGACGGCAAGGGCATGGAGCATTGTGATGAGAAGGCCATGGAGCATTCTGATGACATGTGTCATGGAGCTTTGTGATGACAATGGCAGGCAGCAATGTGATGAGGGTATTCATGGAGCATTGTGATGACAATGATATGGAGCATTGTGATGCCAAGGGTAATGGATCTTTGTGATGCCAAAGTCATGGAGCATTTTGATGACAAGGGCGTTGTGCATTGTGATGAGAAGGACAGGGAGAATTGTGATGACAGGGTCATGGAGCAATTTATGAAAAGGTTCATGGAACATTATAATGACAGTGTTTATGGAACATTGTGATGACAGGGGTCATGGAGCATTATGATGAAAAGGGTCATGGAGCATTTTGATGAAAGCGGTTATGGAACATTGTGATGTCAGGGGTCATCGAACATTTTGATGATAAGTGCATGTAGCATTGTGATGACAGGAGTCATGGAACATTGTTATAACAAAGGTGAGGGAGTATTGTGACGAATAGTGATGTAACATTGGGATATCTGTGGTGAGAGAGCATTTTGATGAGAAGTGCATGGAGAATTGTGATGACAAGGTTTATGGGGCATTGTGATGACAAGATTGTGGAGCACTGTGATGACAAGCGCATGGTGCATTTTGATGACATGTGTCATGGAGCATCATGCTGAGAAGCGCATGGAGCATTGTGATGACAAGGGTCATCGAGCATTGCGCTGAGAAAGGCATAGAGCATTGTGATGACAAGGATCAAAGAGCTTTGTGATGACAAGTCTCATGGAGCATACTGATGAAAAGGGGCAAGGAGCATTGTGGTTACAGGGGTCATGGAACATTGTGATGACAAGGGCATGGAACACTGTGAGGAGAAGACCAAGGAGCATTCTGATGGCATGCGTCATTGAGCTTTGTGATGACAAGGGCATGGAGCATTGTAATTACATGTGTCTGGGAGCATTGTGATGAAAAGGGCATGCAGCCTTGTCATGACAGGCTTCAAGGAGCATAAAGACAACTAGTGTCAGGGAGCAATTTGATGACAAGTGTATTGAGCATTGTGATGACAATGGTCATGGAGCATTGTGATAAGAAGACCATGGATAATAGTGATGACGAGCGTCATGTGGCATTGTGATGACAAGTGATATGGAATATTGTTATCACAAGGGTTTGGAGCATTGTTATGACAGAGGTCATGGAGCATTTTGATTTCATTGTGATGACAATAGCATGAAGCATTATGATGATGGGCATGGTGCATTGTGATGAAAGGGTTCATGGAACATAGAGATGAAAAGGGGCATGGATCAATGTGATTACAGTGTTCTTGGAGTGTTGTGATGAGAAGGGTCATGGAGCCTTGTGATGACAAGGCCACGGAACATCGTGATGGCAGGGCTCATGGAGCATTGTTATGACAGGGGTAATGGTGCATTGTGATGGCCAGCGCATAGAGCATTGTGATGAGAAGGCCATGGAGCATTCTGATGACATGTGTCATGGAGCTTTGCGAAGACAAGGGCATGGAGCAATGTGATGAGAGCGTTCATGGAGCACTGTGATGACAATGACATGGAGCATTGTGATGCCAAGGGTCATGGATCTTTGTGATGACAAAGGTCATGGAGCATTTTGATGGCAAGGGCTTTGTGCATTGTGATGAGAAGGGCAGGGAGAATTCTGATGACAGGTTCATGGAGCAGTTTGATGAAAATTGTCATGGAACATTTTGATCACAGGTGTTATGGAACATTGTGATGTCAGTGGTCATCGAACATTGTGATGATAAGTTCATGTAGCATTGTGATGACAGGAGTCATGGAATATTGTGATGACAGGGGTGAGGGCAGATTGTGACAAATAGTGATGTAGCATTGTGATATCAGTGGTGAGAGAGCATTTTGATGAGAAGTGAATGGAGCATTATGATGACAATGTTTATGGAGCATTGTGATGACAAAATTGTAGAGCACTCTGATGACAAGCACATGGTGCATTGTGATGACATGTGTCATGGAGCATTGTGGTGACAAGCGCATGGAGCATTGTGATGACAAGGGTCATGTAGCATTGTGATGAGAAGGCCATGGAGCATTCTGATGACATGCTTCATGGAGTTTTATGATGACAAGGATATGGAGCATTTTGATTACAGTGATCTTGGAGCATTGTGATGAAAAGGGCACGGATCATTGTGATGAAAATTTCATGGAGCCTTGTCGTGACAGGGTTCAAGGAGCATACTGACGACAAGTGTCTGGGAGCATTTTGATGACAAGTGTATTGAGCATTGTGATGACAAAGGTCATGGAGCATTTTGATGAGAATACCATGGATAATTCTGATGATGAGCGTCATGGGGATTTGTGATGATAACTGTTATGGAACATTGTGATCACAAGGGTTCGGAGCATTATGATGACAGAGGTCAAGGATAATTTTGATTTCATTGTGATGACAATAGCCTGAAGCATTATGATGATGGGCATTGTGCATTGTGATGACAGGGTTCATGGAGCATTGGGATGCAAATGGGCATGGAGCATTGTGATTACAGGGGTCTTGGAGCATTGTGATGACAAGGGCATGGAGCATTGTGATGAGAAGTCCATGGAACTTTCTGATGACATGTGTCATGGAGCTTTGTGATGACAAGGCCATGGAACATTGTGATGGCAGCGGTCATGGAGCATTGTTATGAAAGAGGTAATGGAGCATTGTGATGAGAAGGGCATTGAGCATTGGCCTGAAAGGCTTCATGGATTATTTTGATGAGAGTGGGCATGGAGCATTGTGATGACAAGGGCACGGAACACTGGGATACATGGGTCATGGAGGATTGTGATGAAAAAGGCATGGAGCATTTTGATTCGAAGGGCATCGAGAATTGTGATGGCAAGTGTCATGGAGCTTTGTGATGACAAGGGCATGGAGCAATGGGATGAGAGTGTTCATGGAGCATTGTGATGACAATGACATGGAGCATTGTGGTGCCAGGGGTCATGGAGCTTTGTGATGACAACGGTCATGGAGCATTTTGATGACAAGGGTGTGGTGCATTGTGATGAGAAGGAGAGGGAGCATTTTGATGACAGGGTCATGCAGCAATTTGATGAAAAGTGTAATGTAACATTTTGATGACAGGGGTTATACAACATTGTGATGCCAAGGGTCATGGAGCTTTGGGATGAAAAGTGTCATGGAGAATTTTGATGACAGTGGTTATGGTATATTGTGATGTCAGGGGTCATGGAACATTTTGATTAAAGGGTTGCGGTAGGTTTGTGATGACTAGTGATGGAACATTGTGATATCTCAGGTGAGAGAGCATTTGGATGAGAAGTGCATGGAGCATTGTGAATACAAGGTTTATGGAGCATAGCGATGAAAAAGTTGTGGATCATTGTGATGAAAAGCGCGTGGCACATTGTGATGACAAGGGTCATGGAACATTGTTCTGACAAAGGCATGGATCATTGTGATGACAAGGGTGACGGGACATTGTGATGAAAAGTTCATGGAGCATTGTGGTTACAAAGGTCAAAGAGCCTTGTGTTGACGCGGGCATGGGCCGTTCTGATGACAAACGTTATGAAGCACTGTGATGACTGGAGTCAAGGAGCATTGTGATGACAGGGATTATGGAGCATTGTGATGACAAGCGCATGGAGCATTGCTCTAATAAGTTTCAGGGATTATTGTGATGACAGTGGGAATGGCGCATTGTTATGACAAGGGCATGGAGCATTGTGATGACCATGTCAGGCAATATTGTGAAGAGAGGTGTCAGGGAGCATTGTGATGACATATGTCATGGTCCATTGTGATGACAATGGCATGGAGTATTGTGATGCCAAGTGTCATGGAGGAATCTGATGAGAAAGTTAATGGAGCATTGTGATGACAATGGTAAGGGAGCATTGTGCTGACAAGTGCATGGAGAATTGTGATAACAATGGTCATGGAGCATTCTGATGACAAGCTTGTGGAGTATTTTGATGACAATGGCATGGAGCATTGTGATGAAAATTGCATGGGGCTTTGTGATGAAAAAGACATGGAGCCTTTTCGTGACAGGTTTCCAGGAGCATTCTGATGACAAGTGTCAGGGAGCATTGTGATGACAAGTGTATTGAGAATTGTGATGACAAAGGTCATGGAGCATTGTGATGAAAAGGGCATGGAGTATTGTGATGACAGGCATCATGGAGCGTTGTGATGACAAGTGTTATGGAACATTGTGATCACAAGTGTTTGAAGCATTGTGATGACAGAGGTCATGGATCATTTTGATTTCAAGAGCATGGAGCATTGTGATGACAAGGGCATGAAGCAAAGTGATCCCAAGGTTCATGGAGGATTGTGATGACAATTGTAATGGAGTATTGTGATGACAAGCGCATAGAGCATTGTAATGACAAGGTCATGTAGCATTTTGCTGACAAAGGCATGGAGCATTGTGATGACAGTTTTCTTGGAGCACTGTGATGACAAGCATCACGGAGCATTGTGAATAAAGGGGTCACTGAACATTGGGATGACAAGGGCATGGATCATTGTGCAGACAAGTGTCATGGAGAATTGGGCTGAAAATGTTCATGGAGTATTGTGATGACAGGGGTCATGGAGCATTGTGATTACAGGGGTCTTGGATCATTGTGATGATATTGGTCATGGAGCATTGTGATGAGAAGGTCATGGAGCACTGGGCTGAAAATGTTCATGGAGTATTGTGATGACAGGGGTCATGTAGGATTGTGATGACAAGGGAATGGAGCGTGGTGATGACAATGTCCTGGAGCATTTTGATGAGAAGACCATGGAGACTTGTGATGACAAGTCTCATGGAGCATTCTGATGAAAAGGGGCAAGGAGCATTGTGATTACAGGGGTCTTGGAGCATTGTGATGACAAGGGCATGGAGCATTGTGATGAGAAGGCCATGAAACATTCTGATGACATGCGTCATGGAGCTTTGTGATGACAAGGGCATGGAGCATTGTGATTAGAGTGATCTTGGAGCATTGTGATGACAAGGGTCATGGAGCCTTGTGATGGCAAGGCCGTGGAACATTGTGATGGCAGGGGTCATGGAGCATTGTTATGACAGAGGTTATGGAGCATTGTGATGAGAAGGGCATTGAGCATTGGTCTGAAATATTTCATGGATTACTGTGATGAGAGTGGGCATGGAGAATTGTGATGACAAGGGCACCGTACACGGTGATACATGGGTCATGGGGGATTATAATGACAAGGGTATGGAGCATTGTGATGAGAAGGGCATCGAGCATTGTGATGACAAGTGTCATGTAGATGAGTGATGACAAGGGCATGGAGCAATGTGATGAGAGGGTTCATTGAGCACTGTGATGACAATGACATGGAGCATTGTGATGCCAAGTGTCATGGAGCTTTGTGATGACAAATGTCATGGAGCATTTTGATGACAAGGGTGTGGTGCATTGTGATGAGAAGGGCAGGGAGCATTTTGATAACAGGTTCATGCAGTAATTTGATGAAAAGTGTAATGGAACATTTTGATGACAGGGGTTATAGAACGTTGTGATGCCAGGGGTCATGGAGCTTTAGGATGAAAAGGGTCATGGAGCATTTTGATGACAGGGGTTATGGAACATTGTGATGTCAGGGGTCATGGAACATTGTGCTGATAAGGGGATGTAGCATTGTGAATGACAGGTGTCATGGAACATTGTGATAACCGGGGTGAGGGAGGATTGTGATGACTAGTGATGGAACATTGTGATATCTCACGTGAGAGAGCATTTGGATGAGAAGTGCATGGAGCATTGTGATTACAAGGTTTATGGAGCATAGAGATGACAAGGTTGTGGATCATTGTGATGAAAATTGCATGGCACACTGTGATGACAAGGGTCATGGAGCATTGTTCTGACAAAGACATGGAGCATTGTGATGACAAGGGTCAAGGAGCATTATGATGAAAAGTTCATGGATCATTGTGGATACAAAGATCACAGAGCCTTGTGATGACGCGGGCATGGACCGTTGTGATGACAAACGTTATGAAGCATTGTGATGACTGGAGTCACGGAGTATTGTGATTACAGGTTTCATGGAGCATTTTGATGACAAGGGCATGGAGCATTGTGATAACAGGGGCATGGAGAAATGGTCTGACAAGTTTCATAGATTATTGTGATGACAGTGGGTATGGTGCACTGTGATGACAAGGCCATGGAGCATTGTGATGACAAGGGCATGGAATATTGTGAAGACAGGTGTCAGGGAGCATTGTGATGACATATGTCATGGTCCATTGCGAAGAAAATGGCATGGAGCATTGTGATGCCAAATGTAATGGAGGATTGTGATGACAAATATAATGGAGCATTGTGATGACTAGGGCTTGGAGCATTATGATGACAAGGGCCATTGAGAATTTTCATGACAATGTCGTGAAGCATTGTGATGACAAGTCATGGAGCATAGTGATGAAAAATGTCAAAGAGCATTGTGAAGAAAAATTCATGGAGCATTGTGGTTAAATAGGTCACAGAGACTGTTGATGACGAGGGCATGGACCATTGTGATGACAAAGGTCATGAACTATTGTGATGACTGGAGTCACGGAGCACTGTGATGACAGGGGTCATGGAGCATTGTGATAACAAGGGCATGGAGCATTGTGATGACAAGGGCATGGAAAATTGGTCTAATAAGTTGCATGGATTATAGCGATGACAGTTGGAATGGCACATTGTGATGACAAGGGAATGGAGCATTGTGATGACCAGGTCATGCAGTATTGTGAAGCCTGGTGTCAGGGAGCATTGTGATGAAATATGTAATGGCCCTTTGTGATGACAATGGCATGGAGCATTGTGATGCCAAGTGTCATGGAGGATTCTGATGACAAAGGTAATGGAGCATTTTGATGACAATGGCTTGGAGCATTGTGATGACAAGGGTCAGGGAACATTGTGCTGACAAGTGCATGGAGAATTGTGATGACAAGGGTCATGGAGCATTCTGATGACAAGCTTGTGGAGTATTTTGATGACAATGACATGGAGCATTGTGATGAAAACGGCATGGGGCATTGTGATGAAAAAGGCATGGAGCCTTTTCCTGACAGGTTCAAGGAGCATTCTGATGCCAAGTGTCAGGGAGCATTGTGATGACAAGTGTATTGAGCATTGTGATGACAAAGGTCATGGAGCATTGTGATGAAAAGGGCATGGAGTATTGTGATGACTGGCATCATGGAGCGTTGTGATGATAAGTGTTATGGAACAATGTGATCACAAGGGTTTGGTGCATTGTGATGACAGAGGTCATGGATCATTTTGATTTCAAGGAGCATGGAGCATTGTGATGACAATGGCATGAAGCAATGTGATCCCAAGTTTCATGGAGGATTGTGATGACAATGGAAATGGATTATTGAGATGACATGCGCATAGAGCATTATAATGACAAGGTCATGTAGCATTTTGCTGACAAAGGCATGGAGCATTGTGATGACATGTGTCATGGAGCACTGTGATGACAAGTGTCACGGTGCATTGTGAATACAGGTGTCATGGAGCATTGGGATGTCAAGGTCAAGGGTCATTGGGAGGTCAAGGGTCATGGAGCACTTGGCTGAAAATGTTCATGGAGCATTGTGATGACACGGGTCATGGAACATTGTGATGACTAGGCAATGGAGCATTGTGATGACAAGAGTCCCGGATCATTGTGTTGTCAGGTGTCATGGAGTGTTGTGATGACTGTGGTCATGGAGCATTGTGATGAGAAGGGAATGGAGCATGGGGATGACAAGTTCCTGGAGCACTGTTATGAGAAGACCATGAAGAGTTGTGATGACAAGTCTCATGGAGCATTCTGATGAAAAGGGGCCTGGAGCACTGTGATTTCAGGGGTCTTGGAGCATTGTGATGACTAGGGCATGGAGCATTTTGATGAGAATGCCATGGAGCATTCTGATGACATGTGTCATGGAGTTTTTTGATGACAAGGGCATGGAGCATTGTGATTACATTGGGCTTGGAGCCTTGTCATGAAAAGGGCATGGATCATGGTGATGAAAAAGCATGGAGCCTTTTCATGACAGGGTTCAAGGAGCATACAGACAACAAGTGTCAGGGAGCATTTTGATGAGAAGTGTATTGAACATTGTAATGACAAATGTCATGGAGCAGTGTGATGAAAAGTGCATGGAGTACTGTGATGACAGGCATCATGGAGCGTTGTGATGACAAGTGTTATGGAACACTCTGATCACAAGGGTTTGGAGCATTGTGATGAGAGAGGTCATGGACCATTTTGATTTCAAGGAACATGGATCATTGTGATGAAAAGGGCATGAAGCAATGTGATCCCAATGTTCATGGAGGATTGTGATGACAATGGAAATGGAGTATTGTGATGACAAGCGCATAGAGCATTGTAATGACAAGTCATGTAGCATTTTGCTGACAAAGGCATGGAGCATTTTGATGACAGGTGTCATGGAGCACTGTGATGACAACCGTCACGGAGCATTGTGAATACAGGGGTCATGGAGCATTGGGATGACAAGGGCATGGAGCATTGTGAGGCGAAGAACAAGGAGCATTCTGATGGCATGCGTCATTGAGCTTTGTGATGACAAGAGTTACGTTATATTGTGATCACAAGGGTGTGGAGCATTGTTATGACAGAGGTCATGGAGCCTTTTGATTTCATTGTGATGACAATAGCATGAAGCATTATGATGATGGGCATGGTGCATTGTGATGACAGGGTTCATGGATCATTGAGATGAAAAAGGGCATAGAGCACTGTGATTAGAGGGTTCTTGGAGCATTGTGATGAGAAGGGTCATGGAGCTTTGTGATGACAAGGCCATGGAACATCGTGATGGCAGGGGTCATGGAGCATTGTTATGTCTTGGCTAATGGAGCATTGTGATGGCAACGGCATGGAGCATTGTGATGAGAAGGCCATGGAGCATTCTGAAGACATGTGTCATAGAGCTTTGTGAAGAAAAGGGCCTGGAGCAATGTGATGAGAGCGTTCATGGAGCATTGTGATGACAATGACATGGAGCATTGTGATGCCAAGGGTCATGGATTTTTGTGATGACAAATGTCATGGAGCATTTTGATGGCAAGGGCATTGTGCATTGTGATTAGAAGGGCAGGGAGCATTCTGATGACAGGGTCATGGAGAAATTTGATGAAAAGTGTCCTGGAATATTTTGATGACAGATGTTATGGAACATTGTGATGTCAGGGGTCATCGAACATTGTGATGACAAGGGCATGGAGCATTGTGATGACCATGTCATGCAGTACTGTGAAGACAGGTGTCAGGGAGCATGGTGATGACATATGTAATGGCCCATTGTGATGGCAAAGGCATGGAGCATTGTGATGCCATGTGTCATGGAGGATTCTGATGACAAAGGTAATGGAGCATTGTGATGACAATGGCTTGGAGCATTGTGATGACACGGGTCAGGGAGCATTGTGCTGACAAGTGCATGGATAATTGTGATGACAAGGGTCATGGAGCATTCTGATGACAAGCTTGTGGAGTATTTTGATGACAATGACATGGAGCATTTTGATGAAAACGGCATGGGGCATTGTGATAAAAAAGGCATGTAGCCTTTTCCTGACAGTGTTCCTGGAGCATTCTGATGAAAAGTGTCAGGGAGCATTGTGATGACAATTGCATTGAGATTGAGATTACATGGGTCTTGGAGCATTGTGATGAAAAGGGCATGGATCATTGTGATGAAAAAGGCATGGAACCTTGTCATGACAGGGTTCAAAGAGCATACAGACAACAAGTGTCAGGGAGCATTTTGATGACAAGTGTATTGAGCATTGTGATGACAAAGGTCATGGAGCATTGTGATGAAAAGTGCATGGAGTATTGTGATGTACAGGCATCATCGAGCGTTGTGATGACAAGTGTTATGGAACACTGTGATCACAAGGCTTTGGAGCATTGTGATAAGAGAGGTCATGGATCATTTTGATTTCAAGGACATGGAGCATTGTGATGAAAAAGGCATGGAGCCTTTTCATGACAGGATTCAAGGAGCATACAGACAACAAGTGTCAGGGAGAATTTTGATGACAAGTGTATTGATCATTGTTATGACAAAGGTCATGGAGCATTGTGATGAGAAGACCATTGATAATTGTGATGACAATCGTCATGGGGCATTGTGATGACAAGTGTTATGGAATATTGTGATCACAAGTGTTTGGAGCATTGTTATGACAGAGGTCATGGAGCATTTTGATTTCATTGTGATGACAATAGCATGAAGCATTATGATGATGGTCATGGTGCATTGTGATGACAGGGTTCATGGATCATTGAGATGAAAAATGGCATAGAACATTGTGATTACAGGGTTCTTGGAGCATTGTGATGACATCTGTCATGGAACACTGTGATGACAAGCGTCACGGAGCATTGTGAATACAGGGGTCATGGAGCATTGTGATGACAAGGGTCATGGAGCACTGGGCTGAAAATATTCATGGAGTGTTGTGATGACACGGGACATGAAGCATTGTGATGACTAAGGAATGGAGCATTGTGATGACCAGTGTCCCTGATCATTGTGTTGTCAGGTGTCATGGAGTGTTGTGATGACAGTGGTCATGGAGGATTTTGATGATATTGGCCATGGAGCATTGTGATGAGTAGGTCGTGGAGCATTGGGCTGAAAATTTTCATGGATTATTGTGATGACAGGGGTCATGGAGCATTGTGATGACAAGGGAATGGAGCATGGTTATGACAAGGTCCTGGAGCATTGTGATGAGAAGACCATGGAGACTTGTGATGACAAGTCTCATGGAGCATTCTGATGAAAATGGGAATGGAGCATTGTGATTACAGGGGTCTTGGAGCATTGTGATGAGAAAGCCATGGAGCATTCTGATGACATGCGTCATGGAGTTTTGTGATGACAAGGGCATGGAGCATTGTGATTACAGGGATCTTGGAGCATTGTGATGAAAAGTGCATGGATCATTGTTATGAAAAAGGCATGGAGCCTAGTCATGACAGGGTTCAAGGCGCATACTGACGACAAGTGTCAGGGAGCATTGTGATGCCAAGTGTATTGAGCATTGTGATGACAAAGATCATGAAGCATTGTGATGAGAAGACCATGGATATTTGTGATGATGAGCATCATGGGTTGTTGTGATGATAAGTGTTATGGAACATTGTGATCACAAGGGTTTGGAGCATTATGATGACAGAGGTAATGGAGAATATTGATTTCATTGTGATGACAATAGCCTGAAGCATTATGATGATGGGCATGGTGCATTGTGATGACAGTGTTCATGGAGCATTGACATGAAAAGGGGCAGGGAGCATTGTGATTACAAGGGTCTTGTAACATTTTGATGACAAGGGCATGGAGCATTGTGATAAGAAGGCCATGGAACATTCTGATGACATGCGTCATGGAGCTTTGTGATGACAAGGGCATGGAGCATTGTGATTTCAGTGGTCTTAAGCATTGTGATGACAAGTGTCATGGAACCTTGTGATGACTAGGCCGTGGAACATTTTGATGGCAAAGGTCATGGTGCATTGTTATGACAGGTGTAATGCAGGATTTTGATGAGAAGGGCATGGAACATTGATCTGAAATATTTCATGGATTATTGTGATGAGAGTGGGCATGGAGCATTGTGATGACAAGGGCACGGAACACTGTGATACATGGGTCATGCAGGATTGTAATGACAAGGGCATGGAGCATTGTGATGAGAAGGGCATCGAGCATTGTGATGACAAGTATCAGGGAGCTTTGTAATGACAAGGGCATGGAGCAATGTGATAAGAGCGTTCCCGGTGCATTGTGATGACAATGACATAGAGCACTGTGATGCCAAGTGGCATGGAGATTTGTGATGACAAGTCATGGAGCATTTTGATGACAAGGGCATGGTGCATTGTGATGAGAAAGGCAGGGATCATATTGATGGCCGTGTCATGCAGCAATTTGATGAAAAGTGTAAAGGTACATTTTGATGGCAGGGGTTATAGAACATTGGGATGTCAGGGGTCTTGGAGCTTTGGGATGAAAAGGGTTATGGAGCATTTTGATGACAGGGTTTATGGAACATTGTGATGTCAGGGGTCATGGAACATTGTGCTGATAAGGGGATGTAGCATTGTGATGACAGGTTAATGGAACATTGTGATTACAGGGGTGAGGGAGTATTGTGATGACTAGTGATGGAACATTGTGATATCTCTGGTGAGAGAGCATTTTGATGAGAAGTGCATGGAGCATTGTGATTACAAGGTTTAGGGAGCATTGCAGTGACAAAGTTGTGGACCGTTGTGATGAAATGCACGTGGCACACTGTCATTTCTATGGTCATGGAGAATTGTTCTGAAAAATACTTGGAGCATTATGATGACAAGGGTCACAGAGAATTGTGATGAAAATTTCAGGGAGCATTGTGGTTACAAAGGTCACAGAGCCCTGTGATGACGCGGGCATGGACCATTGTGATGACAAACGTTATGAAACATTGTGATGACTGGAGTCAGGGAGCATTGTGAAGACAGGGGTCATGTAGCTTTGTGATGAAAAGGGCATGGAGCACTGTGATGACAGGGGCATGGAGCATTGGTCTGACAAGTTTCATAGATTATTGTGATGACATTGGGCATGGTGCATTGTGATGACCAGGGCCTGGAGCATTTTGATGAGAACGTCATGGAGTATTGTGAAGACAGGTGTCAGGGAGCATTGTGATGATATATGTCATGGTCCATTGCGATTACAGTGGCATGGAGCATTGTGATGCAAAATATAATGGAGAATTGTGATGACAACTATAATGGAGCATTTCGATGATTAGGGCTTGGAGCATTATGATGACAAGGGCCATTGAAACTTTTCATGACAAGGTCGAGAAGCATTGTGATGACAAGGTCCTGGAGTATTGTGATGACAAAACCACGGAGCCTTGTGATGACAAGTCTCATGGAGCATACTGATGAAAAGGGGCATGGAACCTTGTGATTAGAGGGGTCTTGGCACATTGTGATGACATGGGCATGGAGCATTGTGAGGAGAAGACCAAGGAGCATTCTGATGGCATGTGTCATTGAGCTTTGTGATGACAAGGGCATGGAGCATTGTGATTACATGGGTCTTGGAGCATTGTGATGAAAAGCGCATGGATCACTGTGATGAAAAAGGCATGGAGCCTTGTCATGACAGGGTTCAAGGAGCATACAGACAACAAGTGTCAGGGAGCATTTTGATGACAAGTGTATTGAGCATTGTGATGAGAAGACCATTGATAATTGTGATGACGAGTGTCATGGGGCATTGTGATGACAAGTGATAGGGAATATTGTGATAACAAGGGTTTGGAGCGTTGTTATGACAGAGGTCATGGAGCATTTTGATTTCATTGTGATGACAATAGCATGAAGCATTATGATGATGGGCATGGTCCACTGTGATGACAGGGTACATGGATCATTGAGATGAAAATGGGCATAGAGCATTGTGAATACAGGGTTCTTGGAGCATTGTGATGAGAAGGGTCATGGAGCTTTGTGATGACAAGGCCATGGAACATCGTGATGGCAGGGGTCATGGAGTATTGTTATGACTGGGGTAATGGAGCATTGTGATGGCAAGGGCATGGGGCATTGTGATGAGAAGGCCATGAAGCATTCTGATGACATGTGTCATGGAGCTTTGTGAAGACAATGGCTTGGAGCAATGTGATGAGAGCGTTCATGGAGCACTGTGATGACAATGACATGGAGAATTGTGATGCCAAGGGTCATGGATCTTTGTGATGACAAATGTCATGGAGCATTTAGATGGCAAGGGCGTTGTGCTTTGTGATGAGAAGGGCAGGGAGCATTCTGATGACAGGGTCATGGAGCAATTTGATGAAAAGTGTCATGGGACATTTTGATGACAGGTGTTATGGAACACTGTGATGTCAGGGGTCATCGAACATTGTGATGATAAGTGCATGAAGCATTGTGATGACAGAAGTCATGGAACATTGTGATGACAGGGGTGAGGGAGTATTGTGACAAATAGTGATGTAGCATTGTGATATCAGTGGTGAGAGAGCATTTTGATGAGAAGTGCATGGAGCATTGTGATGAAAAATTTTAAGGAGCATTGTGATGAAAAGATTGTCGAGCACTGTGATGACAAGCGCATGGTGCATTGTGATGACATGTGTCATGGAGCATTGTTCTGACAAGCGCATGGAGCACTGTGATGAAAAGGGTCAAAGAGCATTGTGATGAAAAATTCATGGAGCATTGTGGTTAAAAAGGTCACAGAGACTGTTGATGACGAGGGCATGGACCATTTTGATGACAAAATTCATGAAGCACTGTGATGACTGGAGTCACGGAGCATTGTGATGACAGGGGCCATGGAGCACTGTGATAACAAGGGCATGGAGCGTTGTGATGACAAGGGCATGGAACATTGGTCTATTAAGTTTCATGGATTATTGTGATGACAGTTGGAACGGCGCATTGTGATGAAAATGGCATGGAGCATTGTGATGACCAGGTCATGCAGTATTGTAAAGACACGTGTCAGGTAGCATTGTGATGACATATGTAATGGCCCATTGTGATGACAATGGCTTGGAGCATTGTGATTATAAGGGTCAGGGAGCATTGTTCTCACAAGTGCATGGAGAATTGTGATGACAAGGGTCATGGAGCATTCTGATGACAAGCTTGTGGAGTATTTTGATGACAATGGCATGATGTATTGTGATGAAAACGCCATGGTGCATTGTGATGAATATGCCATGGAGCCTTTTCATGAAAGAGTGCACGGTGCATACTGAGGTCAGTAGTCAGAGAGTATTGTGTTGACCAGAGTATTGAGCATTGTGCTGACAAAAGTCATGGTGCTTTGTGATGAGAAGACCATGGATAACTGTGCTGACCAGTGTCATGGGGCATTGTGATGACAAGTGTTATGGGACATTTTGATCACAAGGGTTTGCAACATTGTGATGACAGATGTCATGGATCATTTAGATTTCATTGTGATGACAATAGCATTAAGCATTATGATGATGGGCATGGTGCATTTGGATGACAGCGTTCATGGAGCATTGTGATGAAAATTGGCATGGAGCATTGGTCTGACAAGTTTCTTGGATTATTTTGATAAGTATGGGCATGACACATTTTGATGAGAAGATCATGGAGCACTGTGATGACAATGTCATGGATTATTGTGAAGAAAGGTGTCAGGGAGCATTGTGATGAAATATGTCATGTTCCAGTTTGATGACAATAACATGGAGCATTGTGATGCCAATTTTTATGGAGGATTGTTGTGACAAAGTAAAGGAGCATTGTGATGACAAGGGCATGGAGCATTGTGATATCAAAGGCCATTGAGAATTTTAATGTCCTGGTCGTGAAACATTTTGATGAAAGCGCATGTAGCTTCCTATGACAGGGGTCATGGAGCATTGCAATGACAAGTGCATGGAGTATTGTGATGACAAGAGCATATAACATTGTGAGTGAAGTGCCATGGAGCATTGTAATGAGAAGGACATGGAGAATTGTGAGGACAAGGGACATTGAGCTTTGAGATGACAAGGCATGGAGCATGGTGATGGCAAAACAGTGGAGCATTGTGATGAGAAGACCTTGGGTAATTGTGATGTCGAGCATCATGGAGCACTGCAATGACAAGGGGATAGAATCATTGTGATGACAGGTGACAGGGAGCAATGTGATGACAGGGTTCATGGAGCAATGTGATGACAAAGGCATGGAGCATTGTGATGACAAGGGCATGGAGCATTGTGATGACAAGTGCATGGAGCATTGCAAAATCAAGAGAATGGAGAATTGTGATGACAATAGCATGTAACATTTTGATGAGAAGTGTCATGTAGCATTGTGATGACAAGGACGTGGAGAATTTTGATGACAAGGGACATGGAGCATTTTGATAACCAGGGCATGGATCACTGTGATGACAGGGGTCATGGAGAATTATTATGACAAGGGCCATGGTGCATTCTGACATAAGATATCACTTATGAAGGGAATGTAAACATGGCTACATATGAACTGATTTAGGGAAGAGAACAGAGTCTCAGATTTAGAAAACACTCTAATGATTGCTTAAGGGGAAAGACAGGTGGGGAGATGCACAAAACAAAAGTTTGATATTAGCACAGGTACCGTTCCATAATCCAAAAACAAAAGAGACAAGCCCTACTCCTTCCTCAGAGAACGGAACTCAACATCCCTATTCCCCGCAGAGAAATATATCTGACTAGTAAGAATTTTAAAACCTATGTATGGATATGTCTCTGTAAGGTAACTAAGTGTGTCTAGAACGACATAAACATGGCAGTTAGAATCATCTCAAACCCAATATAAAAATGAATTTCAAAACAAAACATAAAAACAGAAAAATTCTTA
The DNA here is from genome assembly GCF_964341445.2 of Mesoplodon mirus. Classification (NCBI taxonomy): domain Eukaryota; kingdom Metazoa; phylum Chordata; class Mammalia; order Artiodactyla; family Ziphiidae; genus Mesoplodon; species Mesoplodon mirus. Next base: position 93,640 of record NW_028294746.1, read on the forward strand.
CACAATACCTTCAGGGTCGCTGATGAAACCTGGAATAACCCTATCTACAACAACAGCTGGATGTGGCATAAGGCTGGACACTTGGGACTGAGAGGATTGGTGAGATTGGGTGAGCAAATGTAGACCCTTTAAAGCAATAATGCATGGAACCCATTCCATGGGTCCCAATTCTCCAGGTTGAAGGCAATATTACTACAGCTATAACATGTACGGGAAACCTAGAGAATGGACACACAGTGAATACGAAAGATTTCTAAAACTCAACTAATAGTCCCTCTCCTGGTGCTCCGGTTTGTCTTAAAAACTGCTTTACTAACAATCTCCCCACTTGGAGAGACAGCACCTTTAACCTCCTGGTACACAGGTTGCCAATTTGGCAGAGGATGAATGGGAAGAAGGAGAACCAATGAGAGAGTAGTTGTTAGGCATTTGGACGTGCACATGTCACTCTAATTTCCTGGCAGGAAGAAGAAGTAACCAAAGTCTCAGCCACCCACCGTGAACCAGTATAGGTCCTGAAACAAAATTTTGGACTTGCCTTCAGCTCACAAAAATCGAGTTGAAAAACGGAGCTCAGGGGCACAACAATTCACAAACTGGCAGAATAGTAAAGGACAGATATCGTCGAAAAATCTGTTGAGCGAAGGCAACGAGACAGACTTCAAAGCGAGGCAGAATTGCAGGAAACAGCTTTCAAGAGATACGTTGGAATAGCCTTTAAAGCACAGGAAGAGGGGCACAACTTCACAATGATGCACTTGGCCAAAAAGGGCATATGCGTTACCTCCTGAATATATTCAGGAGACAACGCATATGCCCTTTTTGGCAAAGCAAGCAAGCGGGTAATGCAAATCTTCACTACTAAGGAGTATCATTTCCGACCGGTCAAAAGGGACATCCACAAAATGTGAAAAAACCAGAAAGTCAAGACAGGCACTGGACAAGAGGGAGCCTTGTTATGCTGATGGGCGTAATGTAAATTGCCAACTGCCTCTCTGGAGGAGTGCATTGTGTTCCCTAAAACAAGTAAACAACAGAGATAAAGAGCCAAGGGCACTTCCAGTCTGGGGAATATACTGTGGGAAAGATGAAAATCAATAAGACAGAGCCACCCAAAAATTTATGGCTGCACTGCTTACAAGAACCTCAACTTGGGTACACCTTAAATATCCCAGGAAAGATAAAAATGGTTCAAAAAATTATTGTACTTACGTACGATGGAATATTCCTCAACCATGAAATCAATGTCATAAGACCAGTAGCAGCAAAATGAGTGGATTCAGGTACGATGATTCTAAGTGAAATAAGTCACACAGAAAAAGAAACTTATCATAAGATATCACTTAGGAAGATCCTGTAAACATGGCTACACATGAACTGAGTTAGGAAAGAGAACAGTGTCTCACATTAAGAAAACACTCTCATGCCTTCTTAAGGGGGAAGGAGAGGTGGGGTAATGCATAAAACCAGAGTTTGATATAAGCACAGGTACCGTTCCAAAAACCATCAATGGAAGAGACAAGACCTACCTATACCTTCCACAGTGAAAGGGATTCAAAACCTCATATTTCCCGCAGAGGAATATACCTGACTAGTAAGAATCTTAAAACCTATGTATTGATATGTCTCTGTAAGGGAATAAAGTGTGTCTAGACGGGCATAAACATGGCAGCGAGAATCAGCTCAAACCGACTATAAAATGGAATTTCAAAAACAAAACAAAACAACAGGGAAATTCTTTACAATTCCTTCAGGGTCTCTGATGAAACCTGGAATAACCGTGTCTACAATGACAGCTGGATGTGGCATAAGGCTGGACACTTGGGACTGAGAGGATTGGTGAGATTGGGTGAGCAAATGCAGAGCCTTTAAAGCAATAATGCATGGCACCCATTCCATGGGTCCCAACTCTCCAGGTTGAAGGGAATATTACTACAGCTATAACATGTACGGGAAACCTAGAGAATGGACACACTGTGAATACGAATGGTCTCTAAAACTCAACGAATAGTCCCTCTCCTGGTTCTCCGGTTTGACTTTCCAACTGATTTACTATCAATCTCCCAAATTGGAGAGACAGCCCCTTTAACCTCCTGGTTCTCACAGGTTGCCAATTTGGCAGAGGATGAAAGGGAAGAGGGAGAACCAATGAGATTGTAGCTGTTAGGCATTTGGACGGGCATATGTCACTCTAATTTCCTGGCAGGAAGAAGAATTAACCAAAGTCTCAGCCACCCACTGGGAACCAGTATAGGTCCTGAACCAAGATATTGGATATGCGTTCAGCTCACAAAAAACGAGTTGAAAAATGGAGCTCAAGGGCACAACAATTCACAAACTGGCAGAGTAATAAAGGACAACTATCATCCAAAAATCTGTTGAGGGAAGACAACGAGGCAGACTTGAATGCAAGGCAGAATAACAAGAAACAGATTTCAAGAGGTAGGTTGGAATCACCTGTAAAGCACAGGAAGAGGGGCACAACTTCGACAATGATGCACTTGGCCAAAAAGGGCGTATGCATTTTCTCCTGAATATATGCAAGAGAAAACGCATGCGCCCTCTTTGGCCAAGCAAGAAAGCAGGCAATGCAAATCTGCACTACACAGAAGTATCCCTTCCCACCAGTCAAAAGGGACATCCATAAAATGTGTAAATATCAGAAAGGCAAAACAGGCCCTGGAGAACAGGGAGCCTTGTTATGCTGATGGGCGGGATGTAAATTGCCAACTGCCTCTCTGGAGGAGTGCGTTGTGTTCCCTAAAACAAGTAAACAACAGAGCTACAGAGCCAAGGGCACTTCCAGTCTATGGAATATACCCTCGGAAAACTGAAAATCAATAAGACAGAGCCACCCTCAAATTTAGGGCTGCACTGCTTACAAGAACCTCAACTTGGGTACACCTTAAGTATCCCAGGAAAGATAAAAATGGTTCAAAAAATTATTGTACTTACGTACGATGGAATATTCCTCAACTATGAAATCAATGTCATAAGACCAGTAGCAGCAAAATGAGTGGACTCAGGTACGATGATTCTAAGTGAAATAAGTCACACAGAAAAGGAAGCTTATCATAAGATATCACTTAGGAAGATCCTGTAAACATGGCTACACATGAACTGAGTTAGGAAAGAGAACAGTGTCTCACATTAAGAAAACACTCTCATGCCTTCTTAAGGGGGAAGGAGAGGTGGGGTAATGCATAAAACCAGAGTTTGATATAAGCACAGGTACCGTTCCAAAAACCATCTATGGAAGAGACAAGACCTACCTATACCTTCCTCAGTGAAAGGGACTCAAAACCTCATATTTCCCGCAGAGGAATATACCTGACTAGTGAGAATCTTAAAACCTATGTATTGATATGTCTCTGTAAGGGAATAAAGTGTGTCTAGACGGGCATAAACATGGCAGTGAAAATCAGCTAAAACCGACTATAAAATGGAATTTCAAAAACAAAACAAAACAACAGGGAAATTCTTTACAATTCCTTCAGGGTCTCTGATGAAACCTGGAATAACCGTGTCTACAATGACAGCTGGATGTGGCATAAGGCTGGACACTTGGGAGTGAGAGGATTGGTGAGATTGGGTGAGCAAATGCAGAGCCTTTAAAGCAATAATGCATGGCACCCATTCCATGGGTCCCAACTCTCCAGGTTGAAGGGAATATTACTACAGCTATAACATGTACGGGAAACCTAGAGAATGGACACACTGTGAATACGAATGGTCTCTAAAACTCAACGAATAGTCCCTCTCCTGGTTCTCCGGTTTGACTTTCCAACTGATTTACTATCAATCTCCCAAATTGGAGAGACAGCCCCTTTAACCTCCTGGTTCTCACAGGTTGCCAATTTGGCAGAGGATGAAAGGGAAGAGGGAGAACCAATGAGAGAGTAGCTGTTAGGCATTTGGACGGGCATATGTCACTCTAATTTCCTGGCAGGAAGAAGAATTAACCAAAGTCTCAGCCACCCACTGGGAACCAGTATAGGTCCTGAACCAAAATATTGGACATGCGTTCAGCTCACAAAAAACGAGTTGAAAAATGGAGCTCAAGGGCACAACAATTCACAAACTGGCAGAGTAATAAAGGACAACTATCATCCAAAAATCTGTTGAGGGAAGGCAACGAGGCAGACCTGAATGCGAGGCAGAATAACAAGAAACAGATTTCAAGAGGTAGGTTGGAATCACCTGTAAAGCACAGGAAGAGGGGCACAACTTCGACAATGATGCACTTGGCCAAAAAGGGCGTATGCATTTTCTCCTGAATATATGCAAGAGAAAACGCATGCACCCTCTTTGGCCAAGCAAGAAAGCAGGCAATGCAAATCTGCACTACACAGAAGTATCCCTTCCCACCACTCAAAAGGGACATCCACAAAATGCGTAAATATCAGAAAGGCAAAACAGGCACTGGAGAACAGGGAGCCTTGTTATGTTGATGGGCGGGATGTAAATTGCCAACTGCCTCTCTGGAGGAGTGTGTTGTGTTCCCTAAAACAAGTAAACAACAGAGCTACAGAGCCAAGGGCACTTCCAGTCTAGGGAATATACCCTCGGAAAACTGAAAATCAATAAGACAGAGCCACCCTCAAATTTAGGGCTGCACTGCTTACAAGAACCTCAACTTGGGTACACCTTAAATATCCAAGGAAATATAAATATGGTTCAAAAAATTGTGGTACTTACATACAATGGAATATCCGTCAGCCATGAAATCAATGTCATAAGACCAGTAGCAGCAAAATGAGTGGATTCAAGTTCGATGATTCTAAGTGAAATAATCACAGAGAAAAAGAAGCTTATCATAAGATGTCACTTATGAAGATTCTGTAAACATGGCTACACATGAACTGAGTTAGGAAAGAGAACAGAGTCTCACATTTAGAAAACACTCTTATGCCTGCTTAAGGGGGAAGGAGAGGTGGGGTGATGCATAAAACCAGAGTTTGATATAAGCACAGGTACCGTTCCAAAAACCAATTATGGAAGAGACAAGACCTACCTACACCTTCCTCAGTGAAAGGGACTCAAAACCCCATATTTCCCGTAGAGGAATATATATGACTAGTAAGAATCTAAAAACCTATGTATTGCTATGTTTCCGTAAGGGAATCAAGTGTGTCTAGACTGGCATAAACATGGCAGCGAGAATCAGCTCAAACCCACTATAAAAGGGAATTTCAAAAACAAAACAAAAAAACAGGGAATTTCTTTGCAATTCCTTTAGGGTCTCTGATGAAACGTGGAATGACCCTGTCTACAATGACAGCTGTATATGGCATAAGGCTGGACACTTGGGACTGAGAGGATTGGTGAGATTGGGTGAGCAAATGCAGACCCTTTAAAGCA
>NW_028294745.1:0-99000 GCF_964341445.2 Mesoplodon mirus
ATGACGACCTTAAATGATTTCCTCTTGTGTCAGTGTTGGTAAACTTTAGGAGCTAGGAAATGGTCCACTTGACACAAATGTTCAAATTTACTGGCATTTCATATATTGTCTGCTCTAACATTGTCCAGACTCTTTCTGTATATTCTTTACTTATGTTTTGGTTTTCCTTAATCAAAGTGTGTCTTTTAATTCTTTTCAAAGAAGATTCTTTGGACTTACTAAATCACCTGAATTTTATACGTTTTCTGTTGTATTAAGTTCTGCTCATATCTTTATTTATCTTTTCTCTATGTTCTCAGGGTTTATTGTTTTCATCTTCTGATGTCAATTAAAACACTTTGTTATTCATTTTAATAAATATTTTTACTTATAAAGATTTGAACTTTTGAAGATTCCAGCTTACTTGTTCGTGTCTAAGGGTCAGGTCCTCTCCATTGTTGCTGGCCTAAGGCTTAGTTCACCATACAGCAATGTATATATTGAGCTATTTTCCCCTCGACTTTCTGTGATTCCCTACATCTCACCTTTCTTTGCAGACAAGCCATTTGAAATACCCTTAACTTATTTCACAGCCAATAAGTCTTTGAAATAATGTGTACTTTTTAGAGAAATCTTCTTATATAATTAGGCAGAAAATCTGACCTGCCATAATTTTCAAAACAGCATAATTTCACTCTTCTCAATGATTAATCTTTTGTATTACACAACCTTGGAGTATTTAGCTTTATCAATGACATGTCCTTGAAAAATGTTTTAGAGATCCTACCAGTCTTTGAAAACATCCTTGTGCCTTGTTTCAGTTCCAGTTTTATGTATATTTTCTGCCTTGCACCCGATTATTCCTTCATCTGATGGATGGCCTTGGGAATCTAATTCTGGTATTGATGGTTTTGGCTGATTGTCTCCCCTTGTAGCTGCTTTCTTCATTATTGTGTAAATTTAGACCATGAGCTCATGTTTAGCTAAACAGCTGACCTTGTAAGAGGCTTAGGTGTGAACGCTCGTAAGTTTCAGCAGAAAGTCGGCAAAGATTTATTTGTGTCCCTCCAATGAGTGGCCCGCAAGGACCCCGTTTTCTACAAGTGTTGGTCCAATACTCCCTCTAGAGGCAGGGGACTCAGACAGGGCTGCTTTGCGGCCCCCGATTTGGGGCAGGGGCCGTGGGCGGCCTGTGACCCGGGCAGGAGCCCCTCCGCTTGTGTCCCAGGGACCCATCTGCCTGCGAACTTCGGTCACCTGGCAGGAAGCTACGATGCCTAGACCTATGCTTATCTGTGCAGCACGGTGTACTACGCGGACACGTTCCACACACACTTCAAGTAACAGGGCGGCCTGAGTGGAAAGGTGAGAGTTTGGGCAGCTGTGCAGACAAAGAAGGCGCCCTTTGGCCTGGGCCTAAAAGCTTGTGACACTCCACTGGGCCTGCCGGGCTCTGAGAGCCCTGAACTGGGCCCCCTGCTCCCCTGCCCTTTGTTCAGTCACAGCAGAGATGGCCACACCCACTCCCTCAGTGAGGGCAGTGTTCCAACCTCCCTCAGCCCCGCCCCCTCTCCGCAGGTTACCATGGACTAGAAAGGCTGCATTCTGAGGCCAGGGCGTTCCGAGAATGCCAAGGGCAGACATGATGACCTTAAATGATTTCCTCTTGTGTCAGTGTTGGTAAACTTTAGGAGCTAGGAAATGGTCCACTTTACAGAAATGTTCAAATTTACTGGCATTTCATATATTCTCTGCTCTAACATTGTCCTGAATCTTTCTGTATATTCTTTACTTATGTTTTGGTTTTCCTTAATCAAAGTGTGTCTTTTAAATCTTTTCAAAGAAGATTCTTTGGACTTACTAAATCACCTGAATTTTATACGTTTTCTGTTGTATTAAGTTCTGCTCATATCTTTATTTATCTTTTTTCTATGTTCTCAGGGTATATTGTTTTCATCTTCTGATGTCAATTAAAACAATTGTTTATTCATTTTAATAAATCTTTTTACTTATAAAGATTTGAACTTCTGAAGATTCCAGCTTACTTGTACGTGTCTAAGGGTCAGGTCCTCTCCATTGTTGCTGGCCTAAGGCTTAGTTCACCATACAGCAATGTATATATTGACCTATTTTCCCCTCGACTTTCTGTGATTCCCTACATCTCACCTTTCTTTGCAGACAAGCCATTTGAAATACCCTTAACTTATTTCACAGCCAATAAGTCTTTGAAATAATGTGTATTTTTTAGAGAAATCTTCTTATATAATTAGGAAGAAAATCTGACCTGCCATAGTTTTCAAAACAGCATAATTTCACTCTTCTCAATGATTAATCTGTTGTATTACACAACCTTGGAGTATTTAGCTTTATCAATGACATGTCCTTGAAAAATGTTTTAGAGATCCTACCAGTCTTTGAAAACATCCTTGTGCCTTGTTTCAGTTCCAGTTTTATGTATATTTTCTGCCTTGCACCCGATTATTCCTTCATCTGATTGATGGCCTTGGGAATCTAATTCTGGTATTGATGGTTTTGGCTGATTGTCTCCCCTTGTAGCTGCTTTCTTCATTATTGTGTAAATTTAGACCATGAGCTCATGTTTAGCTAAACAGCTGACCTTGTAAGAGGCTTAGGTGTGAACGCTCGTAAGTTTCACCAGAGAGTCGGCAAAGATTTATTTGTGTCCCTCCAATGAGTGGCCCGCAAGGACCCCGTTTTCTACAAGTATTGGTCCAATACTCCCTCTAGAGGCAGGGGACTTAGACAGGGCTGCTTTCCGGCCCCCGATCTGGGGCAGGGGCAGTGGGCGGCCTGTGACCCGGGCAGGAGCCCCTCCTCGTGTGTCCCAGGGACCGATCTGCCTGTGAACTTCGGTCACCTGGCAGGAAGCTATGATGCCCAGAACTATGCTTAGCTGTGCAGCGCGGTGTACTGCGCGGACACGTTCCACACACACTTCAATTAAGAGGTCGGCCTGAGTGGAAAGGTGAGAGTTTGGGCAGCTGTGCAGACAAAGAAGGCGCCCTTTGGCCTGGGCCTAAAAGCTTGTGACACTCCACTGGGCCTGCCGGGCTCTGAGGGCCCTGCCCTAGGCTCCCTGCTCCCCTGCCCTTTGTTCAGTCACAGCAGAGATGGCCACACCCACTCCCTCAGTGAGGGCAGTGTTCCAACCTCCCTCAGCCCCGCCCCCTCTCCGCAGGTTACCATGGACTACAGAGGCTACATTCTGAGGCCAGGGCGTTCCGAGAATGCCAAGGGCAGACATGATGACCTTAAATGATTTCCTCTTGTGTCAGTGTTGGTAAACTTTAGGAGCTAGGAAATGGTCCACTTTACAGAAATGTTCAAATTTACTGGCATTTCATATATTCTCTGCTCTAACATTGTCCTGACTCTTTCTGTATATTCTTTACTTATGTTTTGGTTTTCCTTAATCAAAATGTGTCTTTTAATTCTTTTCAAAGAAGATTCTTTGGACTTACTAAATCACCTGAATTTTATACGTTTTCTGTTGTATTATGTTCTGCTCATATCTTTATTTATCTTTTCTCTATGTTCTCAGGGTTTATTGTTTTCATCTTCTGATATCAATTAAAACACTTGGTTATTCATTTTAATAAATCTTTTTACTTATAAAGATTTGAACTTTTGAAGATTCCGGCTTACTTGTACGTGTCTAAGGGTCAGGTCCTCTCCATTGTTGCTGGCCTAAGGCTTAGTTCACCATACAGCAATGTATATATTGACCTATTTTCCCCTCGACTTTCTGTGATTCCCTACATCTCACCTTTCTTTGCAGACAAGCCATTTGAAATACCCTTAACTTATTTCACAGCCAATAAGTCTTTGAAATAATGTGTATTTTTTAGAGAAATCTTCTTCTATAATTAGGCAGAAAATCTGACCTGCCATAGTTTTCAAAACAGCATAATTTCACTCTTCTCAATGATTAATCTGTTGTATTACACAACCTTGGAGTATTTACCTTTATCAATGACATGTCCTTGAACAATGTTTTAGAGATCCTACCAGTCTTTGAAAACATCCTTGTGCCTTGTTTCAGTTCCAGTTTTATGTATATTTTCTGCCTTGCACCCGATTATTCCTTCATCTGATGGATGGCCTTGGGAATCTAATTCTGGTATTGATGGTTTTGGCTGATTGTCTCCCCTTGTAGCTGCTTTCTTCATTATTGTGTAAATTTAGACCATGAGCTCATGTTTAGCTAAACAGCTGACCTTGTAAGAGGCTTAGGTGTGAACGCTCGTAAGTTTCACCAGAGAGTCGGCAAAGATTTATTTGTGTCCCTCCAATGAGTGGCCCGCAAGGACCCCGTTTTCTACAAGTGTTGGTCCAATACTCCCTCCAGAGGCAGGGGACTTAGACAGGGCTGCTTTCCGGCCCCCGATCTGGGGCAGGGGCAGTGGGCGGCCTGTGACCCGGGCAGGAGCCCCTCCGCATGTGTCCCAGGGACCCATCTGCCTGTGAACTTCGGTCACCTGGCAGGAAGCTACGATGCCCAGAACTATGCTTACCTGTGCAACGCGGTGTACTGCGCGGACAGGTTCCACACACACTTCAATTAAGAGGTCGGCCTGAGTGGAAAGGTGAGAGTTTGGGCAGCTGTGCAGACAAAGAAGGCGCACTTTGGCCTGGGCCTAAAAGCTTGTGACACTCCACTGGGCCTGCCGGGCTCTGAGGGCCCTGCCCTGGGCCCCCTGCTCCCCTGCCCTTTGTTCAGTCACAGCAGAGATGGCCACACCCACTCCCTCAGTGAGGGCAGTGTTCCAACCTCCCTCAGCCCCGCCCCCTCTCCGCAGGTTACCATGGACTACAGAGGCTACATTCTGAGGCCAGGGCGTTCCGAGAATGCCAAGGGCAGACATGATGACCTTCAATGATTTCCTCTTGTGTCAGTGTTGGTAAACTTTAGGAGCTAGGAAATGGTCCACTTTACAGAAATGTTCAAATTTACTGGCATTTCATATATTCTCTGCTCTAACATTGTCCTGACTCTTTCTGTATATTCTTTACTTATGTTTTGGTTTTCCTTAATCAAAGTGTGTCTTTTAATTCTTTTCAAAGAAGATTCTTTGGACTTACTAAATCACCTGAATTTTAGACTTTTTCTGTTGTATTATGTTCTGCTCATATCTTTATTTATCTTTTCTCTATGTTCTCAGGGTTTATTGTTTTCATCTTCTGATGTCAATTAAAACACTTGGTTATTCATTTTAATAAATCTTTTTACTTATAAAGATTTGAACTTTTGAAGATTCCAGCTTACTTGTACGTGTCTAAGGGTCAGGTCCTCTCCATTGTTGCTGGCCTAAGGCTTAGTTCACCATACAGCAATGTATATATTGACCTATTTTCCCCTCGACTTTCTGTGATTCCCTACATCTCACCTTTCTTTGCAGACAAGCCATTTGAAATACCCTTAACTTATTTCACAGCCAATAAGTCTTTGAAATAATGTGTATTTTTTAGAGAAATCTTCTTCTATAATTAGGCAGAAAATCTGACCTGCCATAGTTTTCAAAACAGCATAATTTCACTCTTCTCAATGATTAATCTGTTGTATTACACAACCTTGGAGTATTTAGCTTTATCAATGACATGTCCTTGAAAAATGTTTTAGAGATCCTACCAGTCTTTGAAAACATCCTTGTGCCTTGTTTCAGTTCCAGTTTTATGTATATTTTCTGCCTTGCACCCGATTATTCCTACATCTGATGGATGGCCTTGGGAATCTAATTCTGGTATTGATGGTTTTGGCTGATTGTCTCCCCTTGTAGCTGCTTTCTTCATTATTGTGTAAATTTAGATCATGAGCTCATGTTTAGCTAAACAGCTGACCTTGTAAGAGGCTTAGGTGTGAACGCTCGTAAGTTTCAGCAGAGAGTCGGCAAAGACTTATTTGTGTCCCTCCAATGAGTGGCCCGCAAGGACCCCGTTTTTTACAAGTGTTGGTCCAATACTCCATCTAGAGGAAGGGGACTCAGACAGGGATGCTTTGCGGCCCCCGATCTGGAGCAGGGACAGTGGGCGGCCTGTGACCCGGGCAGGAGCCTCTCCGCGTGTGTCCCAGGGACCCATCTGCCTGCAAACTTCGGTCACCTGGCAGGAAGCTACGATGCCCAGAACTATGCTTAGCTGTGCAGCGCGGTGTACTGCGCGGACACGTTCCACACACACTTCAAGTAAGCGGGCGGCCTGAGTGGAAAGGTGAGAGTTTGGGCAGCTGTGCAGACAAAGAAGGCGCCCTTTGGCCTGGGCCTAAAAGCTTGTGACACTCCACTGGGCCTGCCGGGCTCTGAGGGCCCTGCCCTGGGCCCCCTGCTCCCCTGCCCTTTGTTCAGTCACAGCAGAGATGGCCACACCCACTCCCTCAGTGAGGGCAGTGTTCCAACCTCCCTCAGCCCCGCCCCCTCTCCGCAGGTTACCATGGACTACAGAGGCTACATTCTGAGGCCAGGGCGTTCCGAGAATGCCAAGGGCAGACATGATGACCTTCAATGATTTCCTCTTGTGTCAGTGTTGGTAAACTTTAGGAGCTAGGAAATGGTCCACTTGACAGAAATGTTCAAATTTACTGGCATTTCATATATTCTCTGCTCTAACATTGTCCTGACTCTTTCTGTGTATTCTTTACTTATGTTTTGGTTTTCCTTAATCAAAGTGTGTCTTTTAAATCTTTTCAAAGATGATACTTTGGACTTACTAAATCACCTGAATTTTATACGTTTTCTGTTGTATTAAGTTCTGCTCATATCTTTATTTATCTTTTCTCTATGTTCTCAGGGTTTATTGTTTTCATCTTCTGATGTCAATTAAAACACTTGGTTATTGATTTTAATAAATCTTTTTACTTATAAAGATTTGAACTTTTGAAGATTCCAGCTTACTTGTACGTGTCTAAGGGTCAGGTCCTCTCCATTGTTGCTGGCCTAAGTCTTAGTTCACCATACAGCAATGTATATATTGACCTATTTTCCCCTCGACTTTCTGTGATTCCCTACATCTCACCTTTCTTTGCAGACAAGCCATTTGAAATACCCTTAACTTATTTCACAGCCAATAAGACTTTGAAATAATGTGTATTTTTTAGAGAAATCTTCTTATATAATTAGGCAGAAAATCTGACCTGCCATAGTTTTCAAAACAGCATAATTTCACTCTTCTCAATGATTAATCTGTTGTATTACACAACTTTGGAGTATTTAGCTTTATCAATGACATGTCCTTGAAAAATGTTTTAGAGATCCTACCAGTCTTTGAAAACATCCTTGTGCCTTGTTTCAGTTCCAGTTTTATGTATATTTTCGGCCTTGCACCCGATTATTCCTTCATCTGATGGATGGCCTTGGGAATCTAATTCTGGTATTGATGGTTTTGGCTGATTGTCTCCCCTTGTAGCTGCTTTCTTCATTATTGTGTAAATTTAGACCATGAGCTCATGTTTAGCTAAACAGCTGACCTTGTAAGAGGCTTAGGTGTGAACGCTCGTAAGTTTCACCAGAGAGTCGGCAAAGATTTATTTGTGTCCCTCCAATGAGTGGCCCGCAAGGACCCCGTTTTCTACAAGTGTTGGTCCAATACTTCCTCTAGAGGCAGGGGACTTAGACAGGGCTGCTTTGCGGCCCCCGATCTGGGGCAGGGGCAGTGGGCGGCCTGTGACCCGGGCAGGAGCCCCTCCGCGTGTGTCCCAGGGACCGATCTGCCTGTGAACTTCGGTCACCTGGCAGGAAGCTACAATGCCCAGAACTATGCTTAGCTGTGCAGCGCGGTGTACTGCACGGACACGTTCCACACACACTTCAATTAAGAGGTCGGCCTGAGTGGAAAGGTGAGAGTTTGGGCAGCTGTGCAGACAAAGAAGTCGCCCTTTGGCCTGGGCCTAAAAGCTTGTGACACTCCACTGGGCCTGCCGGGCTCTGAGGGCCCTGCCCTGGGCCCCCTGCTCCCCTGCCCTTTGTTCAGTCACAGCAGAGATGGCCACACCCACTCCCTCAGTGAGGGCAGTGTTCCAACCTCCCTCAGCCCCGCCCCCTCTCCGCAGGTTACCATGGACTACAGAGGCTACATTCTGAGGCCAGGGCGTTCCGAGAATGCCAAGGGCAGACATGATGACCTTAAATGATTTCCTCTTGTGTCAGTGTTGGTAAACTTTAGGAGCTAGGAAATGGTCCACTTGACAGAAATGTTCAAATTTACTGGCATTTCATATATTGTCTGCTCTAACATTGTCCTGACTCTTTCTGTATATTCTTTACTTATGTTTTGGTTTTCCTTAATCAAAGTGTGTCTTTTAATTCTTTTCAAAGAAGATTCTTTGGACTTACTAAATCACCTGAATTTTATACGTTTTCTGTTGTATTATGTTCTGCTCATATCTTTATTTATCTTTTCTCTATGTTCTCAGGGTTTATTGTTTTCATCTTCTGATGTCAATTAAAACACTTGGTTATTCATTTTAATAAATCTTTTTACTTATAAAGATTTGAACTTTTGAAGATTCCAGCTTACTTGTTCGTGTCTAAGGGTCAGGTCCTCTCCATTGTTGCTGGCCTAAGGCTTAGTTCACCATACAGCAATGTATATATTGACCTATTTTCCCCTCGACTTTCTGTGATTCCCTACATCTCACCTTTCTTTGCAGACAAGCCATTTGAAATACCCTTAACTTATTTCACAGCCAATAAGTCTTTGAAATAATGTGTATTTTTTAGAGAAATCTTCTTATATAATTAGGCAGAAAATCTGACCTGCCATAGTTTTCAAAACAGCATAATTTCACTCTTCTCAATGATTAATCTGTTGTATTACACAACCTTGGAGTATTTAGCTTTATCAATGACATGTCCTTGAAAAATGTTTTAGAGATCCTACCAGTCTTTGAAAACATCCTTGTGCCTTGTTTCAGTTCCAGTTTTATGTATATTTTCTGCCTTGCACCCGATTATTCCTACATCTGATGGATGGCCTTGGGAATCTAATACTGGTATTGATGGTTTTGGCTGATTGTCTCCCCTTGTAGCTGCTTTCTTCATTATTGTGTAAATTTAGATCATGAGCTCATGTTTAGCTAAACAGCTGACCTTGTAAGAGGCTTAGGTGTGAACGCTCGTAAGTTTCAGCAGAGAGTCGGCAAAGACTTATTTGTGTCCCTTCAAATGAGTGGCCCGCAAGGACCCCGTTTTTTACAAGTGTTGGTCCAATACTCCCTCTAGAGGCAGGGGACTCAGACAGGGCTGCTTTGCGGCCCCCGATCTGGGGCAGGGGCAGTGGGCGGCCTGTGACCCGGGCAGGAGCCTCTCCGATTGTGTACCAGGGACCCATCTGCCTTCAAACTTCGGTCACCTGGCAGGAAGCTACGATGCCCAGACCTATGCTTAGCTGTGCAGCGTGGTGTACTGCGCAGACACGTTCCACACACACTTCAAATAAGAGGGCGGCCTGAGTGGAACGGTGAGAGTTTGGGCAGCTGTGCAGACAAAGAAGGCGCCCTTTGGCCTGGGCCTAAAAGCTTGTGACACTCCACTGGGCCTGCCGGGCTCTGAGGGCCCTGCCCAGGGGCCCCTGCTCCCCTGCCCTTTGTTCAGTCACAGCAGAGATGGCCACACCCACTCCCTCAGTGAGGGCAGTGTTCCAACCTCCCTCAGCCCCGCCCCCTCTCCGCAGGTTACCATGGACTACAGAGGCTGCATTCTGAGGCCAGGGCGTTCCAAGAATGCCAAGGGCAGACATGATGACCTGAAATGATTTCCTCTTGTGTCAGTGTTGGTAAACTTTAGGAGCTAGGAAATGGTCCACTTGACAGAAATGTTCAAATTTACTGGCATTTCATATATTCTCTGCTCTAACATTGTCCTGACTCTTTCTGTATATTCTTTACTTATGTTTTGGTTTTCCATAATCAAAGTGGGTCTTTTAATTCTTTTCAAAGAAGATTCTTTGGACTTACTAAATCACCTGAATTTTATACGTTTTCTGTTGTATTATGTTCTGCTCATATCTTTATTTATCTTTTCTCTATGTTCTCAGGGTTTATTGTTTTCATCTTCTGATGTCAATTAAAACACTTGGTTATTCATTTTAATAAATCTTTTTACTTATAAAGATTTGAACTTTTGAAGATTCCAGCTTACTTGTTCGTGTCTAAGGGTCAGGTCCTCTCCATTGTTGCTGGCCTAAGGCTTAGTTCACCATACAGCAATGTATATATTGACCTATTTTCCCCTCGACTTTCTGTGATTCCCTACATCTCACCTTTCTTTGCAGACAAGCCATTTGAAATACCCTTAACTTATTTCACAGCCAATAAGTCTTTGAAATAATGTGTATTTTTTAGAGAAATCTTCTTATATAATTAGGCAGAAAATCTGACCTGCCATAGTTTTCAAAACAGCATAATTTCACTCTTCTCAATGATTAATCTGTTGTATTACACAACCTTGGAGTATTTAGCTTTATCAATGACATGTCCTTGAAAAATGTTTTAGAGATCCTACCAGTCTTTGAAAACATCCTTGTGCCTTGTTTCAGTTCCAGTTTTATGTATATTTTCTGCCTTGCACCCGATTATTCCTTCATCTGATGGATGGCCTTGGGAATCTAATTCTGGTATTGATGGTTTTGGCTGATTGTCTCCCCTTGTAGCTGCTTTCTTCATTATTGTGTAAATTTAGACCATGAGCTCATGTTTAGCTAAACAGCTGACCTTGTAAGAGGCTTAGGTGTGAACGCTCGTAAGTTTCAGCAGAAAGTCGGCAAAGATTTATTTGTGTCCCTCCAATGAGTGGCCCGCAAGGACCCCGTTTTCTACAAGTGTTGGTCCAATACTCCCTCTAGAGGCAGGGGACTCAGACAGGGCTGCTTTGCGGCCCCCGATTTGGGCAGGGGCAGTGGGCGGCCTGTGACCCGGGCAGGAGCCCCTCCGCGTGTGTCCCAGGGACACATCTGACTGCGAACTTCGGTCACCTGGCAGGAAGCTACGATGCCTAGACCTATGCTTATCTGTGCAGCACGGTGTACTACGCGGACACGTTCCACACACACTTCAAGTAACAGGGCGGCCTGAGTGGAAAGGTGAGAGTTTGGGCAGCTGTGCAGACAAAGAAGGCGCCCTTTGGCCTGGGCCTAAAAGCTTGTGACACTCCACTGGGCCTGCCGGGCTCTGAGAGCCCTGAACTGGGCCCCCTGCTCCCCTGCCCTTTGTTCAGTCACAGCAGAGATGGTCACACCCACTCCCTCAGTGAGGGCAGTGTTCCCACCTCCCTCAGCCCCGCCCCCTCTCCGCAGGTTACCATGGACTAGAAAGGCTGCATTCTGAGGCCAGGGCGTTCAGAGAATGCCAAGGGCAGACATGATGACCTTAAATGATTTCCTCTTGTGTCAGTGTTGGTAAACTTTAGGAGCTAGGAAATGGTCCACTTGACAGAAATGTTCAAATTTACTGGCATTTCATATATTGTCTGCTCTAACATTGTCCTGACTCTTTCTGTATATTCTTTACTTATGTTTTGGTTTTCCTTAATCAAAGTGTGTCTTTTAAATCTTTTCAAAGAAGATTCTTTGGACTTACTAAATCACCTGAGTTTTATACGTTTTCTGTTGTATTAAGTTCTGCTCATATATTTATTTATCTTTTTTCTATGTTCTCAGGGTTTATTGTTTTCATCTTCTGATGTCAATTAAAACAATTGTTTATTCATTTTAATAATTCTTTTTACTTATAAAGATTTGAACTTCTGAAGATTCCAGCTTACTTGTACGTGTCTAAGGGTCAGGTCCTCTCCATTGTTGCTGGCCTAAGGCTTAGTTCACCATACAGCAATGTATATATTGACCTATTTTCCCCTCGACTTTCTGTGATTCCCTACATCTCACCTTTCTTTGCAGACAAGCCATTTGAAATACCCTTAACTTATTTCACAGCCAATAAGTCTTTGAAATAATGTGTATTTTTTAGATAAATCTTCTTATATAATTAGGCAGAAAATCTTACCTGCCATAGTTTTCAAAACAGCATAATTTCACTCTTCTCAATGATTAATCTGTTGTATTACACAACCTTGGAGTATTTAGCTTTATCAATGACATGTCCTTGAAAAATGTTTTAGAGATCCTACCAGTCTTTGAAAACATCCTTGTGCCTTGTTTCAGTTCCAGTTTTATGTATATTTTCTGCCTTGCACCCGATTATTCCTTCATCTGATGGATGGCCTTGGGAATCTAATTCTGGTATTGATGGTTTTGGCTGATTGTCTCCCCTTGTAGCTGCTTTCTTCATTATTGTGTAAATTTAGATCATGAGCTCATGTTTAGCTAAACAGCTGACCTTGTAAGAGGCTTAGGTGTGAACGCTCGTAAGTTTCAGCAGAAAGTCGGCAAAGATTTATTTGTGTCCCTCCAATGAGTGGCCCGCAAGGACCCCGTTTTCTACAAGTGTTGGTCCAATACTCCCTCTAGAGGCAGGGGACTCAGACAGGGCTGCTTTGCGGCCCCCGATCTGGGGCAGGGGCCGTGGGTGGCCTGTGACCCTGGCAGGAGCCCCTCCGCGTGTGTCCCAGGGACCCATCTGCCTGCGAACTTCGGTCACCTGGCAGGAAGCTACGATGCCCAGAACTATGCTTAGCTGTGCAGCGCGGTGTACTGTGCAGACACGTTCCTCGCACACTTCAATTAAGAGGTCGGCCTGAGTGGAAAGGTGAGAGTTTGGGCAGCTGTGCAGACAAAGAAGGCGCCCTTTGGCCTGGGCCTAAAAACTTGTGACACTCCACTGGGCCTGCCGGGCTCTGAGGGCCCTGCCCTGGGCCCCCTGCTCCCCTGCCCTTTGTTCAGTCACAGCAGAGATGGCCACACCCACTCCCTCAGTGAGGGCAGTGTTCCAACCTCCCTCAGCCCCGCCCCCTCTCCGCAGGTTACCATGGACTACAGAGGCTACATTCTGAGGCCAGGGCGTTCCGAGAATGCCAAAGGCAGGCATGACGACCTTAAATGATTTCCTCTTGTGTCAGTGTTGGTAAACTTTAGGAGCTAGGAAATGGTCCACTTGACAGAAATGTTCAAATTTACTGTCATTTCATATATTGTCTGCTCTAACATTGTCCTGACTCTTTCTGTATATTCTTTACTTATGTTTTGGTTTTCCTTAATCAAAGTGTGTCTTTTAATTCTTTTCAAAGAAGATTCTTTGGACTTACTAAATCACCTGAATTTTATACGTTTTCTGTTGTATTAAGTTCTGCTCATATCTTTATTTATCTTTTCTCTATGTTCTCAGGGTTTATTGTTTTCATCTTCTGATGTCAATTAAAACACTTTGTTATTCATTTTAATAAAACTTTTTACTTATAAAGATTTGAACTTTTGAAGATTCCAGCTTACTTGTTCGTGTCTAAGGGTCAGGTCCTCTCCATTGTTGCTGGCCTAAGGCTTAGTTCACCATACAGCAATGTATATATTGAGCTATTTTCCCCTCGACTTTCTGTGATTCCCTACATCTCACCTTTCTTTGCAGACAAGCCATTTGAAATACCCTTAACTTATTTCACAGCCAATAAGTCTTTGAAATAATGTGTACTTTTTAGAGAAATCTTCTTATATAATTAGGCAGAAAATCTGACCTGCCATAATTTTCAAAACAGCATAATTTCACTCTTCTCAATGATTAATCTGTTGTATTACACAACCTTGGAGTATTTAGCTTTATCAATGACATGTCCTTGAAAAATGTTTTAGAGATCCTACCAGTCTTTGAAAACATCCTTGTGCCTTGTTTCAGTTCCAGTTTTATGTATATTTTCTGCCTTGCACCCGATTATTCCTTCATCTGATTGATGGCCTTGGGAATCTAATTCTGGTATTGATGGTTTTGGCTGATTGTCTCCCCTTGTAGCTGCTTTCTTCATTATTGTGCAAATTTAGACCATGAGCTCATGTTTAGCTAAACAGCTGACCTTGTAAGAGGCTTAGGTGTGAACGCTCGTAAGTTTCAGCAGAAAGTCGGCAAAGATTTATTTGTGTCCCTCCAATGAGTGGCCCGCAAGGACCCCGTTTTCTACAAGTGTTGGTCCAATACTCCCTCTAGAGGCAGGGGACTCAGACAGGGCTGCTTTGCGGCCCCCGATTTGGGGCAGGGGCCGTGGGCGGCCTGTGACCCGGGCAGGAGCCCCTCCGCGTGTGTCCCAGGGACCCATCTGCCTGCGAACTTCGGTCACCTGGCAGGAAGCTACGATGCCTAGACCTATGCTTATCTGTGCAGCACGGTGTACTACGCGGACACGTTCCACACACACTTCAAGTAACAGGGCGGCCTGAGTGGAAAGGTGAGAGTTTGGGCTGCTGTGCAGACAAAGAAGGCGCCCTTTGGCCTGGGCCTAAAAGCTTGTGACACTCCACTGGGCCTGCCGGGCTCTGAGAGCCCTGAACTGGGCCCCCTGCTCCCCTGCCCTTTGTTCAGTCACAGCAGAGATGGTCACACCCACTCCCTCAGTGAGGGCAGTGTTCCAACCTCCCTCAGCCCCGCCCCCTCTCCGCAGGTTACCATGGACTAGAAAGGCTGCATTCTGAGGCCAGGGCGTTCAGAGAATGCCAAGGGCAGACATGATGACCTTAAATGATTTCCTCTTGTGTCAGTGTTGGTAAACTTTAGGAGCTAGGAAATGGTCCACTTTACAGAAATGTTCAAATTTACTGGCATTTCATATATTCTCTGCTCTAACATTGTCCTGAATCTTTCTGTATATTCTTTACTTATGTTTTGGTTTTCCTTAATCAAAGTGTGTCTTTGAAATCTTTTCAAAGAAGATTCTTTGGACTTACTAAATCACCTGAATTTTATACGTTTTCTGTTGTATTAAGTTCTGCTCATATCTTTATTTATCTTTTCTCTATGTTCTCAGGGTTTATTGTTTTCATCTTCTGATGTCAATTAAAACACTTGGTTATTGATTTTAATAAATCTTTTTACTTATAAAGATTTGAACTTTTGAAGATTCCAGCTTACTTGTACGTGTCTAAGGGTCAGGTCCTCTCCATTGTTGCTGGCCTAAGGCTTAGTTCACCATACAGCAATGTATATATTGACCTATTTTCCCCTCGACTTTCTGTGATTCCCGACATCTCACCTTTCTTTGCAGACAAGCCATTTGAAATACCCTTAACTTATTTCACAGCCAATAAGTCTTTGAAATAATGTGTATTTTTTAGAGAAATCTTCTTCTATAATTAGGCAGAAAATCTGACCTGCCATAGTTTTCAAAACAGCATAATTTCACTCTTCTCAATGATTAATCTGTTGTATTACACAACCTTGGAGTATTTAGCTTTATCAATGACATGTCCTTGAAAAATGTTTTAGAGATCCTACCAGTCTTTGAAAACATCCTTGTGCCTTGTTTCAGTTCCAGTTTTATGTATATTTTCTGCCTTGCACCCGATTATTCCTACATCTGATGGATGGCCTTGGGAATCTAATTCTGGTATTGATGATTTTGGCAGATTGTCTCCCCTTGTAGCTGCTTTCTTCAATATTGTGTAAATTTAGATCATGAGCTCATGTTTAGCTAAACAGCTGACCTTGTAAGAGGCTTAGGTGTGAACGCTCGTAAGTTTCAGCAGAAAGTCGACAAATATTTATTTGTGTCCCTCTAATGAGTGGCCCGCAAGGACCCCGTTTTCTACAATGTTGGTCCAATACTCCGTCTGGAGGCAGGTGACTCAGACAGGGCTGCTTTGCGGCTCCCGATCTGGGGCAGGGGCAGTGGGCGGCCTATGACCCGGGCAGGAGCCTCTCCGCGTGTGTCCCAGGGAACCATCTGCCTGCGAACTTCGGTCACCAGGCAGGAAGCTACGATGCCCAGACCTATGCTTAACTGTGCAGCGCGGTATACTGCGCGGACACGTTCCACACAGACTTCAAGTAAGAGGGCGGCCTGAGTGGAAAGGTGAGAATTTGGGCAGCTGTGCAGACAAAGAAGGCGCCCTTTGGCCTGGGCCTAAAAGCTTGTGACACTCCACTGGGCCTGCCGGGCTCTGAGGGCCCTGCCCTGGGCCCCCTGCTCCCCTGCCCTTTGTTCAGTCACAGCAGAGATGGCCACACCCACTCCATCAGTGAGGGCAGTGTTCCAACCTCCCTCAGCCCCGCCCCCTCTCCGCAGGTTACCATGGACTACAGAGCCTGCATTCTGAGGCCAGGGCGTTCTGAGAATGCCAAGGGCAGACATGATGACCTTAAATGATTTCCTCTTGTGTCAGTGTTGGTAAACTTTAGGAGCTAGGAAATGGTCCACTTTACAGAAATGTTCAAATTTACTGGCATTTCATATATTCTCTGCTCTAACATTGTCCTGACTCTTTCTGTATATTCTTTACTTATGTTTTGGTTTTCCTTAATCAAAGTGTGTCTTTTAATTCTTTTCAAAGAAGATTCTTTGGACTTACTAAATCACCTCAATTTTATACGTTTTCTGTTGTATTAAGTTCTGCTCATAACTTTATTTATCTTTTCTCTATGTTCTCAGGGTTTATTGTTTTCATCTTCTGATGTCAATTAAAACACTTGGTTATTCATTTTAATAAATCTTTTTACTTATAAAGATTTGAACTTTTGAAGATTCCAGCTTACTTGTACGTGTCTAAGGGTCAGGTCCTCTCCATTGTTGCTGGCCTAAGGCTTAGTTCACCATACAGCAATGTATATATTGACCTATTTTCCCCTCGACTTTCTGTCATTCCCTACATCTCACCTTTCTTTGCAGACAAGCCATTTGAAATACCCTTAACTTATTTCACAGCCAATAAGTCTTTGAAATAATGTGTATTTTTTAGAGAAATCTTCTTATATAATTAGGCAGAAAATCTGACCTGCCATAGTTTTCAAAACAGCATAATTTCACTCTTCTCAATGATTAATCTGTTGTATTACACAACCTTGGAGTATTTAGCTTTATCAATGACATGTCCTTGAAAAATGTTTTAGAGATCCTACCAGTCTTTGAAAACATCCTTGTGCCTTGTTTCAGTTCCAGTTTTATGTATATTTTCTGCCTTGCACCCGATTATTCCTACATCTGATGGATGGCCTTGGGAATCTAATTCTGGTATTGATGGTTTTGGCTGATTGTCTCCCCTTGTAGCTGCTTTCTTCAATATTGTGTAAATTTAGATCATGAGCTCATGTTTAGCTAAACAGCTGACCTTGTAAGAGGCTTAGGTGTGAACGCTTGTAAGTTTCAGCAGAAAGTCGGCAAAGATTTATTTGTGTCCCTCCAATGAGTGGCCCGCAAGGACCCCGTTTTCTACAAGTGTTGGTCCAATACTCCCTCTAGAGGCAGGGGACTCAGACAGGGCTGCTTTGCGGCTCCCGATCTGGGGCAGGGGCAGTGGGCGGCCTGTGACCCGGGCAGGAGCCCCTCCGCGTGTGTCCCAGGGACCCATCTGCCTGCGAACTTCGGTCACCTGGCAGGAAGCTACGATGCCCAGACCTATGCTTAGCTGTGCAGCGCGGTATACTGCACGGACACGTTCCACACACACTTAAAGTAAGAGGGCGGCCTGAGTGGAAAGGTGAGAGTTTGGGCAGCTGTGTAGACAAAGAAGGCGCCCTTTGACCTGGGCCTAAAATCTTGTGACACTCCACTGGGCCTGCCGGGCTCTGAGGGCCATGGCCTGGGCCCCCTGCTCCCCTGCCCTTTGTTCAGTCACAGCAGAGATGGCAACACCCACTCCCTCAGTGAGGGCAGTGTTCCAACCTCCCTCAGCCCCGCCCCCTCTCCGCAGTTTACCATGGACTACAGAGGCTGCATTCTGAGGCCAGGGCGTTCCGAGAATGCCAAGGGCAGACATGATGACCTTAAATGATTTCCTCTTGTGTCAGTGTTGGTAAACTTTAGGAGCTAGGAAATGGTCCACTTGACAGAAATGTTCAAATTTACTGGCATTTCATATATTCTCTGCTCTAACATTGTCCTGACTCTTTCTGTATATTCTTTACTTATGTTTTGGTTTTCCTTAATCAAAGTGTGTCTTTTAATTCTTTTCAAAGAAGATTCTTTGGACTTACTAAATCACCTGAATTTTATACGTTTTCTGTTGTATTAAGTTCTGCTCATAACTTTATTTATCTTTTCTCTATGTTCTCAGGGTTTATTGTTTTCATCTTCTGATGTCAATTAAAACACTTGGTTATTCATTTTAATAAATCTTTTTACTTATAAAGATTTGAACTTTTGAAGATTCCAGCTTACTTGTACGTGTCTAAGGGTCAGGTCCTCTCCATTGTTGCTGGCCTAAGGCTTAGTTCACCATACAGCAATGTATATATTGACCTATTTTCCCCTCGACTTTCTGTGATTCCCTACATCTCACCTTTCTTTGCAGACAAGCCATTTGAAATACCCTTAACTTATTTCACAGCCAATAAGTGTTTGAAATAATGTGTATTTTTTAGAGAAATCTTCTTATATAATTAGGCAGAAAATCTGACCTGCCATAATTTTAAACACAGCATAATTTCACTCTTCTCAATGATTAATCTGTTGTATTACACAACCTTGGAGTATTTAGCTTTATCAATGACATGTCCTTGAAAAATGTTTTAGAGATCCTACCAGTCTTTGAAAACATCCTTGTGCCTTGTTTCAGTTCCAGTTTTATGTATATTTTCTGCCTTGCACCCGATTATTCCTTCATCTGATGGATGGCCTTGGGAATCTAATTCTGGTATTGATGGTTTTGGCTGATTGTCTCCCCTTGTAGCTGCTTTCTTCATTATTGTGTAAATTTAGACCATGAGCTCATGTTTAGCTAAACAGCTGACCTTGTAAGAGGCTTAGGTGTGAACGCTCGTAAGTTTCAGCAGAAAGTCGGCAAAGATTTATTTGTGTCCCTCCAATGAGTGGCCCGCAAGGACCCCGTTTTCTACAAGTGTTGGTCCAATACTCCCTCTAGAGGCAGGGGACTCAGACAGGGCTGCTTTGCGGCCCCCGATTTGGGGCAGGGGCCGTGGGCGGCCTGTGACCCGGGCAGGAGCCCCTCCGCGTGTGTCCCAGGGACACATCTGACTGCGAACTTCGGTCACCTGGCAGGAAGCTACGATGCCTAGACCTATGCTTATCTGTGCAGCACGGTGTACTACGCGGACACGTTCCACACACACTTCAAGTAACAGGGCGGCCTGAGTGGAAAGGTGAGAGTTTGGGCAGCTGTGCAGACAAAGAAGGCGCCCTTTGGCCTGGGCCTAAAAGCTTGTGACACTCCACTGGGCCTGCCGGTCTCTGAGAGCCCTGAACTGGGACCCCTGCTCCCCTGCCCTTTGTTCAGTCACAGCAGAGATGGTCACACCCACTCCCTCAGTGAGGGCAGTGTTCCAACATCCCTCAGCCCCGTCCCCTCTCCGCAGGTTACCATGGACTAGAAAGGCTGCATTCTGAGGCCAGGGCGTTCAGAGAATGCCAAGGGCAGACATGATGACCTTAAATGATTTCCTCTTGTGTCAGTGTTGGTAAACTTTAGGAGCTAGGAAATGGTCCACTTTACAGAAATGTTCAAATTTACTGGCATTTCATATATTCTCTGCTCTAACATTGTCCTGAATCTTTCTGTATATTCTTTACTTATGTTTTGGTTTTCCTTAATCAAAGTGTGTCTTTTAAATCTTTTCAAAGAAGATTCTTTGGACTTACTAAATCACCTGAATTTTATACGTTTTCTGTTGTATTAAGTTCTGCTCATATATTTATTTATCTTTTTTCTATGTTCTCAGGGTTTATTGTTTTCATCTTCTGATGTCAATTAAAACAATTGTTTATTCATTTTAATAAATCTTTTTACTTATAAAGATTTGAACTTCTGAAGATTCCAGCTTACTTGTACGTGTCTAAGGGTCAGGTCCTCTCCATTGTTGCTGGCCTAAGGCTTAGTTCACCATACAGCAATGTATATATTGACCTATTTTCCCCTCGACTTTCTGTGATTCCCTACATCTCACCTTTCTTTGCAGACAAGCCATTTGAAATACCCTTAACTTATTTCACAGCCAATAAGTCTTTGAAATAATGTGTATTTTTTAGAGAAATCTTCTTATATAATTAGGCAGAAAATCTTACCTGCCATAGTTTTCAAAACAGCATAATTTCACTCTTCTCAATGATTAATCTGTTGTATTACACAACCTTGGAGTATTTAGCTTTATCAATGACATGTCCTTGAAAAATGTTTTAGAGATCCTACCAGTCTTTGAAAACATCCTTGTGCCTTGTTTCAGTTCCAGTTTTATGTATATTTTCTGCCTTGCACCCGATTATTCCTTCATCTGATGGATGGCCTTGGGAATCTAATTCTGGTATTGATGGTTTTGGCTGATTGTCTCCCCTTGTAGCTGCTTTCTTCATTATTGTGTAAATTTAGACCATGAGCTCATGTTTAGCTAAACAGCTGACCTTGTAAGAGGCTTAGGTGTGAACGCTCGTAAGTTTCAGCAAAAAGTCGGCAAAGATTTATTTGTGTCCCTCCAATGAGTGGCCCGCAAGGACCCCGTTTTCTACAAGTGTTGGTCCAATACTCCCTCTAGAGGCAGGGGACTCAGACAGGGCTGCTTTGCGGCCCCCGATTTGGGGCAGGGGCCGTGGGTGGCCTGTGACCCGGGCAGGAGCCCCTCCGCGTGTGTCCCAGGGACACATCTGACTGCGAACTTCGGTCACCTGGCAGGAAGCTACGATGCCTAGACCTATGCTTATCTGTGCAGCACGGTGTACTACGCGGACACGTTCCACACACACTTCAACTAACAGGGCGGCCTGAGTGGAAAGGTGAGAGTTTGGGCAGCTGTGCAGACAAAGAAGGCGCCCTTTGGCCTGGGCCTAAAAGCTTGTGACACTCCACTGGGCCTGCCGGGCTCTGAGGGCCCTGCCCAGGGCCCCCTGCTCCCTGCCCTTTGTTCAGTCACAGCAGAGATGGCCACACCCACTCCCTCAGTGAGGGCAGTGTTCCAACCTCCCTCAGCCCCGCCCCCTCTCCGCAGGTTACCATGGACTACAGAGGCTGCATTCTGAGGCCAGGGCGTTCCGAGAATGCCAAGGGCAGACATGATGACCTTAAATGATTTCCTCTTGTGTCAGTGTTGGTATACTTTAGGAGCTAGGAAATGGTCCACTTTACAGAAATGTTCAAATTTACTGGCATTTCATATATTCTCTGCTCTAACATTGTCCTGACTCTTTCTGTATATTCTTTACTTATGTTTTGGTTTTCCTTAATCAAAGTGTGTCTTTTAATTCTTTTCAAAGAAGATTCTTTGGACTTACTAAATCACCTGAATTTTATACGTTTTCTGTTGTATTAAGTTCTGCTCATAACTTTATTTATCTTTTCTCTATGTTCTCAGGGTTTATTGTTTTCATCTTCTGATGTCAATTAAAACACTTGGTTATTCATTTTAATAAATCTTTTTACTTATAAAGATTTGAACTTTTGAAGATTCCAGCTTACTTGTACGTGTCTAAGGGTCAGGTCCTCTCCATTGTTGCTGGCCTAAGGCTTAGTTCACCATACAGCAATGTATATATTGACCTATTTTCCCCTCGACTTTCTGTGATTCCCTACATCTCACCTTTCTTTGCAGACAAGCCATTTGAAATACCCTTAACTTATTTCACAGCCAATAAGTCTTTGAAATAATGTGTATTTTTTAGAGAAATCTTCTTATATAATTAGGCAGAAAATCTGACCTGCCATAGTTTTCAAAACAGCATAATTTCACTCTTCTCAATGATTAATCTGTTGTATTACACAACCTTGGAGTATTTAGCTTTATCAATGACATGTCCTTGAAAAATGTTTTAGAGATCCTACCAGTCTTTGAAAACATCCTTGTGCCTTGTTTCAGTTCCAGTTTTATGTATATTTTCTGCCTTGCACCCGATTATTCCTACATCTGATGGATGGCCTTGGGAATCTAATTCTGGTATTGATGGTTTTGGCTGATTGTCTCCCCTTGTAGCTGCTTTCTTCAATATTGTGTAAATTTAGATCATGAGCTCATGTTTAGCTAAACAGCTGACCTTGTAAGAGGCTTAGGTGTGAACGCTTGTAAGTTTCAGCAGAAAGTCGGCAAAGATTTATTTGTGTCCCTCCAATGAGTGGCCCGCAAGGACCCCGTTTTCTACAAGTGTTGGTCCAATACTCCCTCTAGAGGCAGGGGACTCAGACAGGGCTGCTTTGCGGCTCCCGATCTGGGGCAGGGGCAGTGGGCGGCCTGTGACCCGGGCAGGAGCCCCTCCGCGTGTGTCCCAGGGACCCATCTGCCTGCGAACTTCGGTCACCTGGCAGGAAGCTACGATGCCCAGACCTATGCTTAGCTGTGCAGCGCGGTATACTGCACGGACACGTTCCACACACACTTAAAGTAAGAGGGCGGCCTGAGTGGAAAGGTGAGAGTTTGGGCAGCTGTGTAGACAAAGAAGGCGCCCTTTGACCTGGGCCTAAAATCTTGTGACACTCCACTGGGCCTGCCGGGCTCTGAGGGCCATGGCCTGGGCCCCCTGCTCCCCTGCCCTTTGTTCAGTCACAGCAGAGATGGCAACACCCACTCCCTCAGTGAGGGCAGTGTTCCAACCTCCCTCAGCCCCGCCCCCTCTCCGCAGTTTACCATGGACTACAGAGGCTGCATTCTGAGGCCAGGGCGTTCCGAGAATGCCAAGGGCAGACATGATGACCTTAAATGATTTCCTCTTGTGTCAGTGTTGGTAAACTTTAGGAGCTAGGAAATGGTCCACTTGACAGAAATGTTCAAATTTACTGGCATTTCATATATTCTCTGCTCTAACATTGTCCTGACTCTTTCTGTATATTCTTTACTTATGTTTTGGTTTTCCTTAATCAAAGTGTGTCTTTTAATTCTTTTCAAAGAAGATTCTTTGGACTTACTAAATCACCTGAATTTTATACGTTTTCTGTTGTATTAAGTTCTGCTCATAACTTTATTTATCTTTTCTCTATGTTCTCAGGGTTTATTGTTTTCATCTTCTGATGTCAATTAAAACACTTGGTTATTCATTTTAATAAATCTTTTTACTTATAAAGATTTGAACTTTTGAAGATTCCAGCTTACTTGTACGTGTCTAAGGGTCAGGTCCTCTCCATTGTTGCTGGCCTAAGGCTTAGTTCACCATACAGCAATGTATATATTGACCTATTTTCCCCTCGACTTTCTGTGATTCCCTACATCTCACCTTTCTTTGCAGACAAGCCATTTGAAATACCCTTAACTTATTTCACAGCCAATAAGTGTTTGAAATAATGTGTATTTTTTAGAGAAATCTTCTTATATAATTAGGCAGAAAATCTGACCTGCCATAATTTTAAACACAGCATAATTTCACTCTTCTCAATGATTAATCTGTTGTATTACACAACCTTGGAGTATTTAGCTTTATCAATGACATGTCCTTGAAAAATGTTTTAGAGATCCTACCAGTCTTTGAAAACATCCTTGTGCCTTGTTTCAGTTCCAGTTTTATGTATATTTTCTGCCTTGCACCCGATTATTCCTTCATCTGATGGATGGCCTTGGGAATCTAATTCTGGTATTGATGGTTTTGGCTGATTGTCTCCCCTTGTAGCTGCTTTCTTCATTATTGTGTAAATTTAGACCATGAGCTCATGTTTAGCTAAACAGCTGACCTTGTAAGAGGCTTAGGTGTGAACGCTCGTAAGTTTCAGCAGAAAGTCGGCAAAGATTTATTTGTGTCCCTCCAATGAGTGGCCCGCAAGGACCCCGTTTTCTACAAGTGTTGGTCCAATACTCCCTCTAGAGGCAGGGGACTCAGACAGGGCTGCTTTGCGGCCCCCGATTTGGGGCAGGGGCCGTGGGCGGCCTGTGACCCGGGCAGGAGCCCCTCCGCGTGTGTCCCAGGGACACATCTGACTGCGAACTTCGGTCACCTGGCAGGAAGCTACGATGCCTAGACCTATGCTTATCTGTGCAGCACGGTGTACTACGCGGACACGTTCCACACACACTTCAAGTAACAGGGCGGCCTGAGTGGAAAGGTGAGAGTTTGGGCAGCTGTGCAGACAAAGAAGGCGCCCTTTGGCCTGGGCCTAAAAGCTTGTGACACTCCACTGGGCCTGCCGGTCTCTGAGAGCCCTGAACTGGGACCCCTGCTCCCCTGCCCTTTGTTCAGTCACAGCAGAGATGGTCACACCCACTCCCTCAGTGAGGGCAGTGTTCCAACATCCCTCAGCCCCGTCCCCTCTCCGCAGGTTACCATGGACTAGAAAGGCTGCATTCTGAGGCCAGGGCGTTCAGAGAATGCCAAGGGCAGACATGATGACCTTAAATGATTTCCTCTTGTGTCAGTGTTGGTAAACTTTAGGAGCTAGGAAATGGTCCACTTTACAGAAATGTTCAAATTTACTGGCATTTCATATATTCTCTGCTCTAACATTGTCCTGAATCTTTCTGTATATTCTTTACTTATGTTTTGGTTTTCCTTAATCAAAGTGTGTCTTTTAAATCTTTTCAAAGAAGATTCTTTGGACTTACTAAATCACCTGAATTTTATACGTTTTCTGTTGTATTAAGTTCTGCTCATATATTTATTTATCTTTTTTCTATGTTCTCAGGGTTTATTGTTTTCATCTTCTGATGTCAATTAAAACAATTGTTTATTCATTTTAATAAATCTTTTTACTTATAAAGATTTGAACTTCTGAAGATTCCAGCTTACTTGTACGTGTCTAAGGGTCAGGTCCTCTCCATTGTTGCTGGCCTAAGGCTTAGTTCACCATACAGCAATGTATATATTGACCTATTTTCCCCTCGACTTTCTGTGATTCCCTACATCTCACCTTTCTTTGCAGACAAGCCATTTGAAATACCCTTAACTTATTTCACAGCCAATAAGTCTTTGAAATAATGTGTATTTTTTAGAGAAATCTTCTTATATAATTAGGCAGAAAATCTTACCTGCCATAGTTTTCAAAACAGCATAATTTCACTCTTCTCAATGATTAATCTGTTGTATTACACAACCTTGGAGTATTTAGCTTTATCAATGACATGTCCTTGAAAAATGTTTTAGAGATCCTACCAGTCTTTGAAAACATCCTTGTGCCTTGTTTCAGTTCCAGTTTTATGTATATTTTCTGCCTTGCACCCGATTATTCCTTCATCTGATGGATGGCCTTGGGAATCTAATTCTGGTATTGATGGTTTTGGCTGATTGTCTCCCCTTGTAGCTGCTTTCTTCATTATTGTGTAAATTTAGACCATGAGCTCATGTTTAGCTAAACAGCTGACCTTGTAAGAGGCTTAGGTGTGAACGCTCGTAAGTTTCAGCAAAAAGTCGGCAAAGATTTATTTGTGTCCCTCCAATGAGTGGCCCGCAAGGACCCCGTTTTCTACAAGTGTTGGTCCAATACTCCCTCTAGAGGCAGGGGACTCAGACAGGGCTGCTTTGCGGCCCCCGATTTGGGGCAGGGGCCGTGGGTGGCCTGTGACCCGGGCAGGAGCCCCTCCGCGTGTGTCCCAGGGACACATCTGACTGCGAACTTCGGTCACCTGGCAGGAAGCTACGATGCCTAGACCTATGCTTATCTGTGCAGCACGGTGTACTACGCGGACACGTTCCACACACACTTCAACTAACAGGGCGGCCTGAGTGGAAAGGTGAGAGTTTGGGCAGCTGTGCAGACAAAGAAGGCGCCCTTTGGCCTGGGCCTAAAAGCTTGTGACACTCCACTGGGCCTGCCGGGCTCTGAGGGCCCTGCCCAGGGCCCCCTGCTCCCTGCCCTTTGTTCAGTCACAGCAGAGATGGCCACACCCACTCCCTCAGTGAGGGCAGTGTTCCAACCTCCCTCAGCCCCGCCCCCTCTCCGCAGGTTACCATGGACTACAGAGGCTGCATTCTGAGGCCAGGGCGTTCCGAGAATGCCAAGGGCAGACATGATGACCTTAAATGATTTCCTCTTGTGTCAGTGTTGGTATACTTTAGGAGCTAGGAAATGGTCCACTTTACAGAAATGTTCAAATTTACTGGCATTTCATATATTCTCTGCTCTAACATTGTCCTGACTCTTTCTGTATATTCTTTACTTATGTTTTGGTTTTCCTTAATCAAAGTGTGTCTTTTAATTCTTTTCAAAGAAGATTCTTTGGACTTACTAAATCACCTGAATTTTATACGTTTTCTGTTGTATTAAGTTCTGCTCATAACTTTATTTATCTTTTCTCTATGTTCTCAGGGTTTATTGTTTTCATCTTCTGATGTCAATTAAAACACTTGGTTATTCATTTTAATAAATCTTTTTACTTATAAAGATTTGAACTTTTGAAGATTCCAGCTTACTTGTACGTGTCTAAGGGTCAGGTCCTCTCCATTGTTGCTGGCCTAAGGCTTAGTTCACCATACAGCAATGTATATATTGACCTATTTTCCCCTCGACTTTCTGTGATTCCCTACATCTCACCTTTCTTTGCAGACAAGCCATTTGAAATACCCTTAACTTATTTCACAGCCAATAAGTCTTTGAAATAATGTGTATTTTTTAGAGAAATCTTCTTATATAATTAGGCAGAAAATCTGACCTGCCATAGTTTTCAAAACAGCATAATTTCACTCTTCTCAATGATTAATCTGTTGTATTACACAACCTTGGAGTATTTAGCTTTATCAATGACATGTCCTTGAAAAATGTTTTAGAGATCCTACCAGTCTTTGAAAACATCCTTGTGCCTTGTTTCAGTTCCAGTTTTATGTATATTTTCTGCCTTGCACCCGATTATTCCTACATCTGATGGATGGCCTTGGGAATCTAATTCTGGTATTGATGGTTTTGGCTGATTGTCTCCCCTTGTAGCTGCTTTCTTCAATATTGTGTAAATTTAGATCATGAGCTCATGTTTAGCTAAACAGCTGACCTTGTAAGAGGCTTAGGTGTGAACGCTTGTAAGTTTCAGCAGAAAGTCGGCAAAGATTTATTTGTGTCCCTCCAATGAGTGGCCCGCAAGGACCCCGTTTTCTACAAGTGTTGGTCCAATACTCCCTCTAGAGGCAGGGGACTCAGACAGGGCTGCTTTGCGGCTCCCGATCTGGGGCAGGGGCAGTGGGCGGCCGGTGACCCGGGCAGGAGCCCCTCCGCGTGTGTCCCAGGGACCCATCTGCCTGCGAACTTCGGTCACCTGGCAGGAAGCTACGATGCCCAGACCTATGCTTAGCTGTGCAGCGCGGTATACTGCACGGACACGTTCCACACACACTTAAAGTAAGAGGGCGGCCTGAGTGGAAAGGTGAGAGTTTGGGCAGCTGTGTAGACAAAGAAGGCGCCCTTTGACCTGGGCCTAAAAGCTTGTGACACTCCACTGGGCCTGCCGGGCTCTGAGGGCCCTGCCCTGGGCCCCCTGCTTCCCTGCCCTTTGTTCAGTCACAGCAGAAGTGGCCACACCCACTCCCTCAGTGAGAGCAGTGTTCCAACCTCCCTCAGCCCCGCCCCCTCTCCGCAGTTTACCATGGACTACCGAGGCTGCATTCTGAGGCCAGGGCGTTCCGAGAATGCCAAGGGCAGACATGATAACCTTAAATGATTTCCTCTTGTGTCAGTGTTGGTAAACTTTAGGAGCTAGGAAATGGTCCACTTGACAGAAATGTTCAAATTTACTGGCATTTCATATATTCTCTGCTCTAACATTGTCCTGACTCTTTCTGTATATTCTTTACTTATGTTTTGGTTTTCCTTAATCAAAGTGTGTCTTCTAATTCTTTTCAAAGAAGATTCTTTGGACTTACTAAATCACCTGAATTTTATACGTTTTCTGTTGTATTAAGTTCTGCTCATAACTTTATTTATCTTTTCTCTATGTTCTCAGGGTTTATTGTTTTCATCTTCTGATGTCAATTAAAACACTTGGTTATTCATTTTAATAAATCTTTTTACTTATAAAGATTTGAACTTTTGAAGATTCCAGCTTACTTGTACGTGTCTAAGGGTCAGGTCCTCTCCATTGTTGCTGGCCTAAGGCTTAGTTCACCATACAGCAATGTATATATTGACCTATTTTCCCCTCGACTTTCTGTGATTCCCTACATCTCACCTTTCTTTGCAGACAAGCCATTTGAAATACCCTTAACTTATTTCACAGCCAATAAGTCTTTGAAATAATGTGTATTTTTTAGAGAAATCTTCTTATATAATTAGGCAGAAAATCTGACCTGCCATAGTTTTCAAAACAGCATAATTTCACTCTTCTCAATGATTAATCTGTTGTATTACACAACCATGGAGTATTTAGCTTTATCAATGACATGTCCTTGAAAAATGTTTTAGAGATCCTACTAGTCTTTGAAAACATCCTTGTGCCTTGTTTCAGTTCCAGTTTTATGTATATTTTCTGCCTTGCACCCGATTATTCCTACATCTGATGGATGGCCTTGGGAATCTAATTCTGGTATTGATGGTTTTGGCTGATTGTCTCCCCTTGTAGCTGCTTTCTTCAATATTGTGTAAATTTAGATCATGAGCTCATGTTTAGCTAAACAGCTGACCTTGTAAGAGGCTTAGGTGTGAACGCTTGTAAGTTTCAGCAGAAAGTCGGCAAAGATTTATTTGTGTCCCTCCAATGAGTGGCCCGCAAGGACCCCGTTTTCTACAAGTGTTGGTCCAATACTCCCTCTAGAGGCAGGGGACTCAGACAGGGCTGCTTTGCGGCTCCCGATCTGGGGCAGGGGCAGTGGGCGGCCGGTGACCCGGGCAGGAGCCCCTCCGCGTGTGTCCCAGGGACCCATCTGCCTGCGAACTTCGGTCACCTGGCAGGAAGCTACGATGCCCAGACCTATGCTTAGCTGTGCAGCGCGGTATACTGCACGGACACGTTCCACACACACTTAAAGTAAGAGGGCGGCCTGAGTGGAAAGGTGAGAGTTTGGGCAGCTGTGCAGAAAAAGAAGGCGCCCTTTGACCTGGGCCTAAAAGCCTGTGACACTCCACTGGGCCTGCCGGGCTCTGAGGGCCCTGCCCTGGGCCCCCTGCTTCCCTGCCCTTTGTTCAGTCACAGCAGAAGTGGCCACACCCACTCCCTCAGTGAGAGCAGTGTTCCAACCTCCCTCAGCCCCGCCCCATCTCCGCAGGTTACCATGGACAACAGAGGCTGCATTCTGAGGCCAGGGCGTTCCGAGAATGCCAAGGGCAGACATGATGACCTTAAATGATTTCCTCTTGTGTCAGTGTTGGTAAACTTTAGGAGCTAGGAAATGGTCCACTTGACAGAAATGTTCAAATTTACTGGCATTTCATATATTCTCTGCTCTAACATTGTCCTGACTCTTTCTGTATATTATTTACTTATGTTTTGCTTTTCCTTAATCAAAGTATGTCTTTTAAATCTTTTCAAAGAAAATTCTTTGGACGTACTAAATCACCTGAATTTTATACGTTTTCTGTTGTATTAAGTTCTGCTCATATCTTTATTTATCTTTTCTCCATGTTCTCAGGTTTATTGTTTTCATCTTCTGATGTCAATTAAAACACTTGGTTATTGATTTTAATAAATCTTTTTACTTATAAAGATTTGAACTTTTGAAGATTCCAGCTTACTTGTACGTGTCTAAGGGTCAGGTCCTCTCCATTGTTGCTGGCCTAAGGCTTAGTTCACCATACAGCAATGTATATATTGACCTATTTTCCCCTCGACTTTCTGTGATTCCCTACATCTCACCTTTCTTTGCAGACAAGCCATTTGAAATACCCTTAACTTATTTCACAGCCAATAAGTCTTTGAAATAATGTGTATTTTTTAGAGAAATCTTCTTATATAATTAGGCAGAAAATCTGACCTGCCATAGTTTTCAAAACAGCATAATTTCACTCTTCTCAATGATTAATCTGTTGTATTACACAACCTTGGAGTATTTAGCTTTATCAATGACATGTCCTTGAAAAATGTTTGAGAGATCCTACCAGTCTTTGAAAACATCCTTGTGCCTTGATTCAGTTCCAGTTTTATGTATATTTTCTGCCTTGCACCCGATTATTCCTACATCTGATGGATGGCCTTGGGAATCTAATTCTGGTATTGATGGTTTTGGCTGATTGTCTCCCCTTGTAGCTGCTTTCTTCATTATTGTGTAAATTTAGATCATGAGCTCATGTTTAGCTAAACAGCTGACCTTGTAAGAGGCTTAGGTATGAACGCTCGTAAGTTTCAGCAAAAAGTCGGCAAAGATTTATTTGTGTCCCTCCAACGAGTGGCCCGCAAGGACCCCGTTTTCTACAAGTGTTGGTCCAATACTCCCTCTAGAGGCAGGGGACTCAGACAGGGCTGCTTTGCGTCCCCCGATCTGGGGCAGGGGCTGTGGGCAGCCTGTGACCCGGGCAGGAGCCCCTCCGCGTGTGTCCCAGGGACCCATCTGCCTGCGAACTTCGGTCACCTTGCAGGAAGCTGCGATGCCCAGAACTATGCTTAGCTGTGCAGCGCTGTGTACTGCGCGGACACGTTCCACACACACTTCAAGTAAGAGGGCGGCCTGAGTAGAAAGGTGAGAGTTTGGGCAGCTGTGCAGACAAAGAAGGCGCCCTTTGGCCTGGGCCTAAAAACTTGTGACACTCCACTGGGCCTGCCGGGCTCTGAAGGCCCTGCCCTGGGCCCCCTGCTTCCCTGCCCTTTGTTCAGTCACAGCAGAGATGGCCACACCCACTCCCTCAGATAGGGCAGTGTTCCAAACTCCCTCAGCCCCGCCCCCTCTCCGCAGGTTACCATGGACTACAGAGGCTGCATTCTGAGGCCAGGGCGTTCCGAGAATGCCAAGGGCAGACATGATGACCTTAAATGATTTCCTCTTGTGTCAGTGTTGGTAAACTTTAGGAGCTAGGAAATGGTCCACTTGACAGAAATGTTCAAATTTACTGGCATTTCATATATTCTCTGCTCTAACATTGTCCTGACTCTTTCTGTATATTCTTTACTTATGTTTTGGTTTTCCTTAATCAAAGTGTGTCTTTTAAATCTTTTCAAAGAAGATTCTTTGGACTTACTCAATCACCTGAATTTTATACGTTTTCTGTTGTATTAAGTACTGCTCATATCTTTATTTATCTTTTCTCTATGTTCTCAGGGTTTATTGTTTTCATCTTCTGATGTCAATTAAAACACTTGGTTATTCATTTTAATAAACCTTTTTACTTATAAAGATTTGAACTTTTGAAGATTCCAGCTTACTTGTACGTGTCTAAGGGTCAGGTCCTCTCCATTGTTGCTGGCCTAAGGCTTAGTTCACCATACAGCAATGTATATATTGACCTATTTTCCCCTCGACTTTCTGTGATTCCCTACATCTCACCTTTCTTTGCAGACAAGCCATTTGAAATACCCTTAACTTATTTCACAGCCAATAAGTCTTTGAAATAATGTGTATTTTTTAGAGAAATCTTCTTATATAATTAGGCAGAAAATCTGACCTGCCATAGTTTTCAAAACAGCATAATTTCACTCTTCTCAATGATTAATCTGTTGTATTACACAACCTTGGAGTATTTAGCTTTATCAATGACATGTCCTTGAAAAATGTTTTAGAGATCCTACCAGTCTTTGAAAACATCCTTGTGCCTTGTTTCAGTTCCAGTTTTATGTATATTTTCTGCCTTGCACCCGATTATTCCTACATCTGATGGATGGCCTTGGGAATCTAATTCTGGTATTGATGGTTTTGGCTGATTGTCTCCCCTTGTAGCTGCTTTCTTCAATATTGTGTAAATTTAGATCATGAGCTCATGTTTAGCTAAACAGCTGACCTTGTAAGAGTCTTAGGTGTGAACGCTTGTAAGTTTCAGCAGAAAGTCGGCAAAGATTTATTTGTGTCCCTCCAATGAGTGGCCCGCAAGGACCCCGTTTTCTACAAGTGTTGGTCCAATACTCCCTCTAGAGGCAGGGGACTCAGACAGGGCTGCTTTGCGGCTCCCGATCTGGGGCAGGGGCAGTGGGCGGCCTGTGACCCGGGCAGGAGCCTCTCCGCGTGTGTCCCAGGGACCCATCTGCCTGTGAACTTCGGTCACCTGGCAGGAAGCTACGATGCCCAGACCTATGCTTAGCTGTGCAGCGCGGTATACTGCACAGACACGTTCCACACACACTTAAAGTAAGAGGGCGGGCTGAGTGGAAAGGTGAGAGTTTGGGCAGCTGTGCAGACAAAGAAGGCGCCCTTTGGCCTGGGCCTAAAAGCTTGTGACACTCCACTGGGCCTGCCGGGCTCTGAGGGCCCTGCCCTGGGCCCCCTGCTCCACTGCCCATTGTTCAGTCACAGCAGAAGTGGCCACACCCACTCCCTCAGTGAGAGCAGTGTTCCAACCTCCCTCAGCCCCGCCCCCTCTCCGCAGTTTACCATGGACTACAGAGGCTGCATTCTGAGGCCAGGGCGTTCCGAGAATGCCAAGGGCAGACATGATGACCTTAAATGATTTCCTCTTGTGTCAGTGTTGGTAAACTTTAGGAGCTAGGA
The DNA here is from genome assembly GCF_964341445.2 of Mesoplodon mirus. Taxonomy (NCBI): domain Eukaryota; kingdom Metazoa; phylum Chordata; class Mammalia; order Artiodactyla; family Ziphiidae; genus Mesoplodon; species Mesoplodon mirus. The sequence goes on from NW_028294745.1 coordinate 32,475, forward strand.
AATGGTCCACTTGACAGAAATGTTCAAATTTACTGGCATTTCATATATTCTCTGCTCTAACATTGTCCTGACTCTTTCTGTATATTCTTTACTTATGATTTGGTTTTCCTTAATCAAAGTGTGTCTTTTAAATCTTTTCAAAGAAGATTCTTTGGACGTACTAAATCACCTGAATTTTATACGTTTTCTGTTGTATTAAGTTCTGCCCATATCTTTATTTATCTTTTCTCCATGCTCTCAGGTTTATTGTTTTCATCTTCTGATGTCAATTAAAACACTTGGTTATTGATTTTAATAAATCTTTTTACTTATAAAGATTTGAACTTTTGAAGATTCCAGCTTACTTGTACGTGTCTAAGGGTCAGGTCCTCTCCATTGTTGCTGGCCTAAGGCTTAGTTCACCATACAGCAATGTATATATTGACCTATTTTCCCCTCGACTTTCTGTGATTCCCTACATCTCACCTTTCTTTGCAGACAAGCCATTTGAAATACCCTTAACTTATTTCACAGCCAATAAGTCTTTGAAATAATGTGTATTTTTTAGAGAAATCTTCTTATATAATTAGGCAGAAAATCTGACCTGCCATAGTTTTCAAAACAGCATAATTTCACTCTTCTCAATGATTAATCTGTTGTATTACACAACCTTGGAGTATTTAGCTTTATCAATGACATGTCCTTGAAAAATGTTTTAGAGATCCTACCAGTCTTTGAAAACATCCTTGTGCCTTGTTTCAGTTCCAGTTTTATGTATATTTTCTGCCTTGCACCCGATTATTCCTTCGTCTGATGGATGGCCTTGGGAATCTAATTCTGGTATTGATGGTTTTGGCTGATTGTCTCCCCTTGTAGCTGCTTTCTTCATTATTGTGTAAATTTAGATCATGAGCTCATGTTTAGCTAAACAGCTGACCTTGTAAGAGGCTTAGGTATGAACGCTCGTAAGTTTCAGCAAAAAGTCGGCAAAGATTTATTTGTGTCCCTCCAACGAGTGGCCCGCAAGGACCCCGTTTTCTACAAGTGTTGGTCCAATACTCCCTCTAGAGGCAGGGGACTCAGACAGGGATGCTTTGCGTCCCCCGATCTGGGGCAGGGGCAGTGGGCAGCCTGTGACCCGGGCAGGAGCCCCTCCACGTGTGTCCCAGGGACCCATCTGCCTGCGAACTTCGGTCATCTTGCAGGAAGCTGCGATGCCCAGAACTATGCTTAGCTGTGCAGCGCGGTGTACTGCGCGGACACGTTCCACACACACTTCAAGTAAGAGGGCGGCCTGAGTGGAAAGGTGAGAGTTTGGGCAGCTGTGCAGAGAAAGAAGGCGCCCTTTGGCCTGGGCCTAAAAACTTGTGACACTCCACTGGGCCTGCCGGGCTCTGAGGGCCCTGCCCTGGGCCCCCTGCTCCCCTGTCCTTTGTTCAGTCACAGCAGAGATGGCCACACCCACTCCCTCAGTGAGGGCAGTGTTCCAACCTCCCTCAGCCCCGCCCCCTCTCCACAGGTTACCATGGACTACAGAGGCTGCATTCTGAGGCCAGGGCGTTCCGAGAATGCCAAGGGCAGACATGATGACCTTAAATGATTTCCTCTTGTGTCAGTGTTGGTAAACTTTAGGAGCTAGGAAATGGTCCACTTGACAGAAATGTTCAAATTTACTGGCATTTCATATATTCTCTGCTCTAACATTGTCCTGACTCTTTCTGTATATTCTTTACTTATGTTTTTGTTTTCCTTAATCAAAGTGTGTCTTTTAAATCTTTTCAAAGAAGATTCTTTGGACTTACTAAATCACCTGAATTTTATACGTTTTCTGTTGTATTAAGTTCTGCTCATATCTTTATTTATCTTTTCTCTATGATCTCAGGGTTTATTGTTTTCATCTTCTGATGTCAATTAAAACACTTGGTTATTCATTTTAATAAACCTTTTTACTTATAAAGATTTGAACTTTTGAAGATTCCAGCTTACTTGTACGTGTCTAAGGGTCAGGTCCTCTCCATTGTTGCTGGCCTAAGGCTTAGTTCACCATACAGCAATGTATATATTGACCTATTTTCCCCTCGACTTTCTGTGATTCCCTACATCTCACCTTTCTTTGCAGACAAGCCATTTGAAATACCCTTAACTTATTTCACAGCCAATAAGTCTTTGAAATAATGTGTATTTTTTAGAGAAATCTTCTTATATAATTAGGCAGAAAATCTGACCTGCCATAGTTTTCAAAACAGCATAATTTCACTCTTCTCAATGATTAATCTGTTGTATTACACAACCTTGGAGTATTTAGCTTTATCAATGACATGTCCTTGAAAAATGTTTTAGAGATCCTACCAGTCTTTGAAAACATCCTTGTGCCTTGTTTCAGTTCCAGTTTTATGTATATTTTCTGCCTTGCACCCGATTATTCCTACATCTGATGGATGGCCTAGGGAATCTAATTCTGGTATTGATGGTTTTGGCTGATTGTCTCCCCTTGTAGCTGCTTTCTTCATTACTGTGTAAATTTAGATCATGAGCTCATGTTTAGCTAAACAGCTGACCTTGTAAGAGTCTTAGGTGTGAACGCTTGTAAGTTTCAGCAGAAAGTCGGCAAAGATTTATTTGTGTCCCTCCAATGAGTGGCCCGCAAGGACCCCGTTTTCTACAAGTGTTGGTCCAATACTCCCTCTAGAGGCAGGTGACTCAGACAGGGCTGCTTTGCGGCTCCCGATCTGGGGCAGGGGCAGTGGGCGGCCTGTGACCCGGGCAGGAGCCTCTCCGCGTGTGTCCCAGGGACCCATCTGCCTGTGAACTTCGGTCACCTGGCAGGAAGCTACGATGCCCAGACCTGTGCTTAGCTGTGCAGCGCGGACATGTTCCACACACACTTTAAGTAAGAGGGCGGCCTGAGTGGAAAGGTGAGGGTTTGGGCAGCTGTGCAGACAAAGAAGGCGCCCTTTGGCCTGGGCCTAAAAACTTGTGACACTCCACTGGGCCTGCCGGGCTCTGAGGGCCCTGCCCTGGGCCCCCTGCTCCCCTGCCCTTTGTTCAGTCACAGCAGAGATGGCCACACCCACTCCCTCAGTGAGGGCAGTGTTCCAACCTCCCTCAGCCCCGCCCCCTCTCCGCAGGTTACCATGGACTACAGAGGCTGCATTCTGAGGCCAGGGCGTTCCGAGAATGCCAAGGGCAGACATGATGACCTTAAATGATTTCCTCTTGTGTCAGTGTTGGTAAACTTTAGGAGCTAGGAAATGGTCCACTTGACAGAAATGTTCAAATTTACTGGCATTTCATATATTCTCTGCTCTAACATTGTCCTGACTCTTTCTGTATATTCTTTACTTATGTTTTGGTTTTCCTTAATCAAAGTGTGTCTTTTAAATCTTTTCAAAGAAGATTCTTTGGACTTACTCAATCACCTGAATTTTATACGTTTTCTGTTGTATTAAGTTCTGCTCATATCTTTATTTATCTTTTCTCTATGTTCTCAGGGTTTATTGTTTTCATCTTCTGATGTCAATTAAAACACTTGGTTATTCATTTTAATAAAACTTTTTACTTATAAAGATTTGAACTTTTGAAGATTCCAGCTTACTTGTACGTGTCTAAGGGTCAGGTCCTCTCCATTGTTGCTGGCCTAAGGCTTAGTTCACCATACAGCAATGTATATATTAACCTATTTTCCCCTCGACTTTCTGTGATTCCCTACATCTCACCTTTCTTTGCAGACAAGCCATTTGAAATACCCTTAACTTATTTCACAGCCAATAAGTCTTTGAAATAATGTGTATTTTTTAGAGAAATCTTCTTCTATAATTAGGCAGAAAATCTGACCTGCCATAGTTTTCAAAACAGCATAATTTCACTCTTCTCAATGATTAATCTGTTGTATTACACAACCTTGGAGTATTTAGCTTTATCAATGACATGTCCTTGAAAAATGTTTGAGAGATCCTACCAGTCTTTGAAAACATCCTTGTGCCTTGTTTCAGTTCCAGTTTTATGTATATTTTCTGCCTTGCACCCGATTATTCCTACATCTGATGGATGGCCTTGGGAATCTAATTCTGGTATTGATGGTTTTGGCTGATTGTCTCCACTTGTAGCTGCTTTCTTCATTATTGTGTAAATTTAGATCATGAGCTCATGTTTAGCTAAACAGCTGACCTTGTAAGAGGCTTAGGTGTGAACGCTCGTAAGTTTCAGCAGAAAGTCGGCAAAGATTTATTTGTGTCCCTCCAATGAGTGGCCCGCAAGGACCCCGTTTTCTACAGTGTTGGTCCAATACTCCCTCTAGAGGCAGCGGAATCAGACAGGGCTGCTTTGCGGCCCCAGATCTGGGGCAGGGTCAGTGCGCGGCCTGTCTCCCGGCAGGAGCCTCTCCGCGTGTGTCCCAGAGACCCATCTGCCTGCGAACTTCGGTCACCTGGCAGGAAGCTACGATGCCCAGACCTATGCTTAGCTGTGCAGTGCGGTGTGCTGCGCGGACATGTTCCACACACACTTTAAGTAAGAGGGCGGCCTGAGTGGAAAGGTGAGAGTTTGGGCAGCTGTGCAGACAAGAAGGCGCCCTTTGGCCTGGGCCTAAAAGCTTGTGGCAATCCACTGGTCCTGTCGGGCTCTGAGGGCCGGGCCCTGGGCCCCTTGCTCCCCTGCCCTTTGTTCAGTCACAGCAGAGATGGCCACACCCACTCCCTCAGTGAGGGCAGTGTTCCAACCTCCCTCAGCCCCGCCCCCTCTCCGCAGGTTACCATGGACTACAGAGGCTGCATTCTGAGGCCAGGGCGTTCCGAGAATGCCAAGGGCAGACATGATGACCTTAAATGATTTCCTCTTGTGTCAGTGTTGGTAAACTTTAGGAGCTAGGAAATGGTCCACTTGACAGAAATGTTCAAATTTACTGGCATTTCATATATTCTCTGCTCTAACATTGTCCTGACTCTTTCTGTATATTCTTTACTTATGTTTTGGTTTTCCTTAATCAAAGTGTGTCTTTGAAATCTTTTCAAAGAAGATTCTTTGGACGTACTAAATCACCTGAATTTTATACGTTTTCTGTTGTATTAAGTTCTGCTCATATCTTTATTTATCTGTTCTCTATGTTCTCAGGGTTTATTGTTTTCATCTTCTGATGTCAATTAAAACACTTGGTTATTCATTTTAATAAATCTTTTTACTTATAAAGATTTGAACTTTTGAAGATTCCAGCTTACTTGTTCGTGTCTAAGGGTCAGGTCCTCTCCATTGTTGCTGGCCTAAGGCTTAGTTCACCATACAGCAATGTATATATTGACCTATTTTCCCCTCGACTTTCTGTGATTCCCTACATCTCACCTTTCTTTGCAGACAAGCCATTTGAAATACCCTTAACTTATTTCACAGCCAATAAGTCTTTGAAATAATGTGTATTTTTTAGAGAAATCTTCTTATATAATTAGGCAGAAAATCTGACCTGCCATAGTTTTCAAAACAGCATAATTTCACTCTTCTCAATGATTAATCTGTTGTATTACACAACCTTGGAGTATTTAGCTTTATCAATGACATGTCCTTGAAAAATGTTTTAGAGATCCTACCAGTCTTTGAAAACATCCTTGTGCCTTGTTTCAGTTCCAGTTTTATGTATATTTTCTGCCTTGCACCCGATTATTCCTACATCTGATGGATGGCCTTGGGAATCTAATTCTGGTATTGATGGTTTTGGCTGATTGTCTCCCCTTGTAGCTGCTTTCTTCAATATTGTGTAAATTTAGATCATGAGCTCATGTTTAGCTAAACAGCTGACCTTGTAAGAGGCTTAGTTGTGAACGCTCGTAAGTTTCAGCAGAAAGTCGGCAAAGATTTATTTGTGTCCCTCCAATAAGTGGCCCGCAAGGACCCCGTTTTCTACAAGTGTTGGTCCAATACTCCCTCTAGAGGCAGGTGACTCAGACAGGGCTGCTTTGCGGCTCCCGATCTGGGGCAGGGGCAGTGGGCGGCCTGTGACCCGGGCAGGAGCCTCTCCGCGTGTGTCCCAGGGAACCATCTGCCTGCGAACTTCGGTCACCTGGCAGGAAGCTACGATGCCCAGACCTATGCTTAACTGTGCAGCGCGGTATACTGCGTAGACATGTTCCACACAGACTTCAAGTAAGAGGGCGGCCTGAGTGGAAAGGTGAGAATTTGGGCAGCTGTGCAGACAAAGAAGGCGCCCTTTGGCCTGGGCCTAAAAGCTTGTGACACTCCACTGGGCCTGCCGGGCTCTGAGGGCCCTGCCCTGGGCACCCTGCTCCCCTGCCCTTGGTTCAGTCACAGCAGAGATGGCCACACCCACTCCCTCAGTGAGGGCAGTGTTCCAACCTCCCTCAGCCCCGCCCCCTCTCCGCAGGTTACCATGGACTACAGAGGCTGCATTCTGAGGCCAGGGCATTCCGAGAATGCCAAGGGCAGACATGATGACCTTAAATGATTTCCTCTTGTGTCAGTGTTGGTAAACTTTAGGAGCTAGGAAATGGTCCACTTTACAGAAATGTTCAAATTTACTGGCATTTCATATATTCTCTGCTCTAACATTGTCCTGACTCTTTCTGTATATTCTTTACTTATGTTTTGGTTTTCCTTAATCAAAGTGTGTCTTTTAAATCTTTTCAAAGAAGATTCTTTGGACTTACTCAATCACCTGAATTTTATACGTTTTCTGTTGTATTAAGTTCTGCTCATATCTTTATTTATCTTTTCTCTATGTTCTCAGGGTTTATTGTTTTCATCTTCTGATGTCAATTAAAACACTTGGTTATTCATTTTAATAAATCTTTTTACTTATAAAGATTTGAACTTTTGAAGATTCCAGCTTACTTGTACGTGTCTAAGGGTCAGGTCCTCTCCATTGTTGCTGGCCTAAGGCTTAGTTCACCATACAGCAATGTATATATTGACCTATTTTCCCCTCGACTTTCTGTGATTCCCTACATCTCACCTTTCTTTGAAGACAAGCCATTTGAAATACCCTTAACTTATTTCACAGCCAATAAGTCTTTGAAATAATGTGTATTTTTTAGAGAAATCTTCTTATATAATTAGGCAGAAAATCTGACCTGCCATAGTTTTCAAAACAGCATAATTTCACTCTTCTCAATGATTAATCTGTTGTATTACACAACCTTGGAGTATTTAGCTTTATCAATGACATGTCCTTGAAAAATGTTTTAGAGATCCTACCAGTCTTTGAAAACATCCTTGTGCCTTGTTTCAGTTCCAGTTTTATGTATATTTTCTGCCTTGCACCCGATTATTCCTTCATCTAATGGATGGCCTTGGGAATCTAATTCTGCTGTTGATGGTTTTGGCTGATTGTCTCCCCTTGTAGCTGCTTTCTTCATTATTGTGTAAATTTAGATCATGAGCTCATGTTTAGCTAAACAGCTGACCTTGTAAGAGGCTTAGGTATGAACGCTCGTAAGTTTCAGCAAAAAGTCGGCAAAGATTTATTTGTGTCCCTCCAACGAGTGGCCCGCAAGGACCCCGTTTTCTACAAGTGTTGGTCCAATACTCCCTCTAGAGGCAGGGGACTCAGACAGGGCTGCTTTGCGTCACCCAATCTGGGGCAGGGGCAGTGGGCAGCCTGTGACCCGGGCAGGAGCCCCTCCGCGTGTGTCCCAGGGACCCATCTGCCTGCGAACTTCGGTCACCTTGCAGGAAGCTGCGATGCCCAGAACTATGCTTAGCTGTGCAGTGCGGTGTACTGCGCGGACACGTTCCACACACACTTCAAGTAAGAGGGCGGCCTGAGTGGAAAGGTGAGAGTTTGGGCAGCTGTGCAGACAAAGAAGGCGCCCTTTGTCCTGGGCCTAAAAACTTGTGACACTCCACTGGGCCTGCCGGGCTCTGAGGGCCCTGCCCTGGGACCCCTGCTCCCCTGCCCTTTGTTCAGTCACAGCAGAGATGGCCACACCCACTCCCTCAGTGAGGGCAGTGTTCCAACCTCCCTCAGCCCCGCCCCCTCTCTGCAGGTTACCATGGACCACAGAGGCTGCATTCTGAGGCCAGGGCGTTCCGAGAATGCCAAGGGCAGACATGATGACCTTAAATGATTTCCTCTTGTGTCAGTGTTGGTAAACTTTAGGAGCTAGGAAATGGTCCACTTTACAGAAATGTTCAGATTTACTGGCATTTCATATATTGTCTGCTCTAACATTGTCCTGACTCTTTCTGTATATTCTTTACTTATGTTTTGGTTTTCCTTAATCAAAGTGTGTCTTTTAAATCTTTTCAAAGAAGATTCTTTGGACTTACTAAATCATCTGAATTTTATACGTTTTCTGTTGTATTAAGTTCTGCTCATATCTTTATTTATCTTTTCTCTATGTTGTCAGGGTTTATTGTTTTCATCTTCTGATGTCAATTAAAACACTTGTTTATTCATTTTAATAAATCTTTTTACTTATAAAGATTTGAACTTTTGAAGATTCCAGCTTACTTGTACGTGTCTAAGGGTCAGGTCCTCTCCATTGTTGCTGGCCTAAGGCTTAGTTCAACATACAGCAATGTATATATTGACCTATTTTCCCCTCGACTTTCTGTGATTCCCTACATCTCACCTTTCTTTGCAGACAAGCCATTTGAAATACCCTTAACTTATTTCACAGCCAATAAGTCTTTGAAATAATGTGTATTTTTAGAGAAATCTTCTTATATAATTAGGCAGAAAATCTGACCTGCCATAGTTTTCAAAACAGCATAATTTCACTCTTCTCAATGATTAATCTGTTCTATTACACAACCTTGGAGTATTTAGCTTTATCAATGACATGTCCTTGAAAAATGTTTTAGAGATCCTACCAGTCTTTGAAAACATCCTTGTGCCTTGTTTCAGTTCCAGTTTTATGTATATTTTCTGCCTTGCACCCGATTATTCCTACATCTGATGGATGGCCTTGGGAATCTAATTCTGGTATTGATGGTTTTGGCTGATTGTCTCCCCTTGTAGCTGCTTTCTTCAATATTGTGTAAATTTAGATCATGAGCTCATGTTTAGCTAAACAGCTGACCTTGTAATAGGCTTAGGTGTGAACGCTCGTACATTTCAGCAGAAAGTCGGCAAAGATTTATTTGTGTCCCTCCAATGAGTGGCCCGCAAGGACCCCGTTTTCTACAAGTGTTGGTCCAATACTCCCTCTAGAGGCAGGGGACTCAGACAGGGCTGCTTTGCGGCCCCCGATCTGGGGCAGGGGCCGTGGGCGGCCTGTGACCCGCGCGGGAGCCTCTCCGCGTGTGTCCCAGGGACCCATCTGCCTTCGAACTTCGGTCACATGGCAGGAAGCTACGATGCCCAGACCTATGCTTAGCTGTGCAGCGCGGTATACTGCGCGGACACGTTCCACACACACTTCAAGTAAGAGGGTGGCCTGAGTGGAAAGGTGAGAGTTTGGGCAGCTGTGCAGACAAAGAAGGCGCCCTTTGGCCTGGGCCTAAAAGCTTGTGACACTCCACTGGGCCTGCCGGGCTCTGAGGGCCCTGCCCTGGGCCCCCTGCTCCCCTGCCCTTTGTTCAGTCACAGCAGAGATGGCCACACCCACTCCCTCAGTGAGGGCAGTGTTCCAACCTCCCTCAGCCCCGCCCCCTCTCCTCAGGTTACCATGGACTACAGAGGCTGCATTCTGAGGCCAGGGCGTTCCGAGAATGCCAAAGGCAGGCATGACGACCTTAAATGATTTCCTCTTGTGTCAGTGTTGGTAAACTTTAGGAGCTAGGAAATGGTCCACTTGACAGAAATGTTCAAATTTACTGGCATTTCATATATTCTCTGCTCTAACATTGTCCTGACTCTTTCTGTATATTCTTTACTTATGTTTTTGTTTTCCTTAATCAAAGTGTGTCTTTTAAATCTTTTCAAAGAAGATTCTTTGGACTTACTAAATCACCTGAATTTTATACGTTTTCTGTTGTATTAAGTTCTGCTCATATCTTTATTTATCTTTTCTCTATGTTCTCAGGGTTTATTGTTTTCATCTTCTGATGTCAATTAAAACACTTGGTTATTGATTTTAATAAATCTTTTTACTTATAAAGATTTGAACTTTTGAAGATTTCAGCTTAATTGTACGTGTCTAAGGGTCAGGTCCTCTCCATTGTTGCTGGCCTAAGGCTTAGTTCAACATACAGCAATGTATATATTGACCTATTTTCCCCTCGACTTTCTGTGATTCCCTACATCTCACATTCTGTGCAGACAAGCCATTTGAAATACCCTTAACTTATTTCACCGCCAATAAGTCTTTGAAATAATGTGTATTTTTCAGAGAAATCTTCTTATATAATTAGGCAGAAAATCTGACCTGCCATAGTTTTCAAAACAGCATAATTTCACTCTTCTCAATGATTAATCTGTTGTATTACACAACCTTGGAGTATTTAGCTTTATCAATGACATGTCCTTGAAAAATGTTTTAGAGATCCTACCAGTCTTTGAAAACATCCTTGTGCCTTGTTTCAGTTCCAGTTTTATGTATATTTTCTGCCTTGCACCCGATTATTCCTACATCTGATGGATGGCCTTGGGAATCTAATTCTGGTATTGATGGTTTTGGCTGATTGTCTCCCCTTGTAGCTGCTTTCTTCAATATTGTGTAAATTTAGATCATGAGCTCATGTTTAGCTAAACAGCTGACCTTGTAAGAGGCTTAGGTGTGAACGCTCGTAAGTTTCAGCAGAAAGTCGGCAAAGATTTATTTGTGTCCCTCCAATGAGTGGCCCGCAAGGACCCCGTTTTCTACAAGTGTTGGTCCAATACTCCCTCTAGATGCACGGGACTCAGACAGGGCTGCTTTGCGGCCCCCGATCTGGGGCAGGGGCAGTGGGCGGCCTGTGACCCGGGCAGGAGCCTCTCCGCCTGTGTCCCAGGGACCCATCTGCCTGCGAACTTCGGTCACCTGGCAGGAAGCTACGATGCCCAGACCTATGCTTAGCTGTGCAGCGCGGTATACTGCACGGACACGTTCCACACACACTTAAAGTAAGAGGGCGGCCTGAGTGGAAAGGTGAGAGTTTGGGCAGCTGTGCAGACAAAGTAGGCGCCCTTTGTCCTGGGCCTAAAAACTTGTGACACTCCACTGGGCCTGCCGGGCTCTGAGGGCCCTGCCCTGGGACCCCTGCTCCCCTGCCCTTTGTTCAGTCACAGCAGAGATGGCCACACCCACTCCCTCAGTGAGGGCAGTGTTCCAAACTCCCTCAGCCCCGCCCCCTCTCTGCAGGTTACCATGGACCACAGAGGCTGCATTCTGAGGCCAGGGCGTTCCGATAATGCCAAGGGCAGACATGATGACCTTAAATGATTTCCTCTTGTGTCAGTGTTGGTAAACTTTAGGAGCTAGGAAATGGTCCACTTTACAGAAATGTTCAAATTTACTGGCATTTCATATATTCTCTGCTCTAACATTGTCCTGACTCTTTCTGTATATTCTTTACTTATGTTTTGGTTTTCCTTAATCAAAGTGTGTCTTTTAAATCTTTTCAAAGAAGATTCTTTGGACTTACTAAATCACCTGAATTTTATACGTTTTCTGTTGTATTAAGTTCTGCTCATATCTTTATTTATCTTTTCTCTATGTTCTCAGGGTTTATTGTTTTCATCTTCTGATGTCAATTAAAACACTTGGTTATTCATTTTAATAAATCTTTTTACTTATAAAGATTTGAACTTTTGAAGATTCCAGCTTACTTGTACGTGTCTAAGGGTCAGGTCCTCTCCATTGTTGCTGGCCTAAGGCTTAGTTCACCATACAGCAATGTATATATTGACCTATTTTCCCCTCGACTTTCTGTGATTCCCTACATCTCACCTTTCTTTGCAGACAAGCCATTTGAAATACCCTTAACTTATTTCACAGCCAATAAGTCTTTGAAATAATGTGTATTTTTTAGAGAAATCTTCTTCTATAATTAGGCAGAAAATCTGACCTGCCATAGTTTTCAAAACAGCATAATTTCACTCTTCTCAATGATTAATCTGTTGTATTACACAACCTTGGAGTATTTAGCTTTATCAATGACATGTCCTTGAAAAATGTTTTAGAGATCCTACCAGTCTTTGAAAACATCCTTGTGCCTTGTTTCAGTTCCAGTTTTATGTATATTTTCTGCCTTGCACCCGATTATTCCTACATCTGATGGATGGCCTTGGGAATCTAATTCTGGTATTGATGGTTTTGGCTGATTGTCTCCCCTTGTAGCTGCTTTCTTCATTATTGTGTAAATTTAGATCATGAGCTCATGTTTAGCTAAACAGCTGACCTTGTAAGAGGCTTAGGTGTGAACGCTCGTAAGTTTCAGCAGAAAGTCGGCAAAGATTTATTTGTGTCCCTCCAATGAGTGGCCCGCAAGGACCCCGTTTTCTACAAGTGTTGGTCCAATACTCCCTCTAGAGGCAGGGGACTCAGACAGGGCTGCTTTGCGGCCCCCGATCTGGGGCAGGGGCCGTGGGCGGCCTGTGACCCGCGCGGGAGCCTCTCCGCGTGTGTCCCAGGGAACCATCTGCCTTCGAACTTCGGTCACATGGCAGGAAGCTACGATGCCCAGACCTATGCTTAGCTGTGCAGCGCGGTATACTGCGCGGACACGTTCCACACACACTTCAAGTAAGAGGGTGGCCTGAGTGGAAAGGTGAGAGTTTGGGCAGCTGTGCAGACAAAGAAGGCGCCCTTTGGCCTGGGCCTAAAAGCTTGTGACACTCCACTGGGCCTGCCGGGCTCTGAGGGCCCTGCCCTGGGCCCCCTGCTCCCCTGCCCTTTGTTCAGTCACAGCAGAGATGGCCACACCCACTCCCTCAGTGAGGGCAGTGTTCCAACCTCCCTCAGCCCCGCCCCCTCTCCGCAGGTTACCATGGACTACAGAGGCTGCATTCTGAGGCCAGGGCGTTCCGAGAATGCCAAGGGCAGACATGATGACCTTAAATGATTTCCTCTTGTGTCAGTATTGGTAAACTTTAGGAGCTAGGAAATGGTCCACTTTACAGAAATGTTCAAATTTACTGGCATTTCATATATTCTCTGCTCTAACATTGTCCTGACTCTTTCTGTATATTCTTTACTTATGTTTTGGTTTTCCTTAATCAAAGTGTGTCTTTTAAATCATTTCAAAGAAGATTCTTTGGACTTACTAAATCACCTGAATTTTATACGTTTTCTGTTGTATTAAGTTCTGCTCATATCTTTATTTATCTTTTCTCTATGTTCTCAGGGTTTATTGTTTTCATCTTCTGATGTCAATTAAAACACTTGGTTATTCATTTTAATAAATCTTTGTACTTATAAAGATTTGAACTTTTGAAGATTCCAGCTTACTTGTACGTGTCTAAGGGTCAGGTCCTCTCCATTGTTGCTGGCCTAAGGCTTAGTTCACCATACAGCAATGTATATATTGACCTATTTTCCCCTCGACTTTCTGTGATTCCCTACATCTCACCTTTCTTTGCAGACAAGCCATTTGAAATACCCTTAACTTATTTCACAGCCAATAAGTCTTTGAAATAATGTGTATTTTTTAGAGAAATCTTCTTATATAATTAGGCAGAAAATCTGACCTGCCATAGTTTTCAAAACAGCATAATTTCACTCTTCTCAATGATTAATCTGTTGTATTACACAACCTTGGAGTATTTAGCTTTATCAATGACATGTCCTTGAAAAATGTTTTAGAGATCCTACCAGTCTTTGAAAACATCCTTGTGCCTTGTTTCAGTTCCAGTTTTATGTATATTTTCTGCCTTGCACCCGATTATTCCTACATCTGATGGATGGCCTTGGGAATCTAATTCTGGTATTGATGGTTTTGGCTGATTGTCTCCCCTTGTAGCTGCTTTCTTCAATATTGTGTAAATTTAGATCATGAGCTCATGTTTAGCTAATCAGCTGACCTTGTAAGAGGCTTAGGTGTGAACGCTCGTAAGTTTCAGCAGAAAGTCGGCAAAGATTTATTTGTGTCCCTCCAATGAGTGGCCCGCAAGGACCCCGTTTTCTACAAGTGTTGGTCCAATACTCCCTCTAGAGGCAGGGGACTCAGACAGGGCTGCTTTGCGGCCCCCGATCTGGGGCAGGGTCATTGGGCGGCCTGTGACCCGGGCAGGAGCCCCACCGCGTGTGTCCCAGGGACCCATCTGCCTGCGAACTTCGGTCACTTGGCAGGAAGCTACGATGCTCAGACCTATGCATAGCTGTGCAGCGCGGTATACTGCAGAGACACGTTCCACACTCACTTCAAGTAAGAGGGCGGCCTGAGTGGAAAGGTGAGAGTTTGGGCAGCTGTGCACACAAAGAAGGCGCTCTTTGGCCTGGGCCTAAAAGCTTGTAACACTCCACTGGGCCTGCCGGGCTCTGAGGGCCCTGCCCTGGGCCCCCTGCTCCCCTGCCCTTTGTTCAGTCACAGCAGAGATGGCCACACCCACTCCTTCAGTGAGGGCAGTGTTCCAACCTCCCTCAGCATCGCCCCCTCTCCTCAGGTTACCATGGACTACAGAGGCGGCATTCTGAGGCCAGGGCGTTCCGAGAATGCCAAGGGCAGACATGATGACCTTAAATGATTTCCTCTTGTGTCAGTGTTGGTAAACTTTAGGAGCTAGGAAATGGTCCACTTGACAGAAATGTTCAAATTTACTGGCATTTCATATATTGTCTGCTCTAACATTGTCCTGACTCTTTCTGTATATTCTTTACTTATGTTTTGGTTTTCCTTAATCAAAGTGTGTCTTTTAAATCTTTTCAAAGAAAATTCTTTGGACTTACTAAATCACCTGAATTTTATACGTTTTCTGTTGTATTAAGTTCTGCTCATATCTTTATTTATCTTTTCTCTATGTTCTCAGGGTTTATTGTTTTTATCTTCTGATGTCAATTAAAACACTTGGGTATTCATTTTAATAAATCTTTTTACTTATAAAGATTTGAACTTTTGAAGATTCCAGCTTTCTTGTACGTGTCTAAGGGTCAGGTCCTCTCCATTGTTGCTGGCCTAAGGCTTAGTTCAACATACAGCAATGTATATATTGACCTATTTTCCCCTCGACTTTCTGTGATTCCCTACATCTCACCTTTCTTTGCAGACAAGCCATTTGAAATACCCTTAACTTATTTCACAGCCAATAAGTCTTTGAAATAATGTGTATTTTTTAGAGAAATCTTCTTATATAATTAGGCAGAAAATCTGACCTGCCATAGTTTTCAAAACAGCATAATTTCACTCTTCTCAATGATTAATCTGTTGTATTACACAACCTTGGAGTATTTAGCTTTATCAATGACATGTCCTTGAAAAATGTTTTAGAGATCCTACCAGTCTTTGAAAACATCCTTGTGCCTTGTTTCAGTTCCAGTTTTATGTATATTTTCTGCCTTGCACCCGATTATTCCTTCATCTGATGGATGGCCTTGGGAATCTAATTCTGGTATTGATGGTTTTGGCTGATTGTCTCCCCTTGTAGCTGCTTTCTTCATTATTGTGTAAATTTAGATCATGAGCTCATGTTTAGCTAAACAGCTGATCTTGTAAGAGGCTTAGGTATGAACGCTCGTAAGTTTCAGCAAAAAGTCGGCAAAGATTTATTTGTGTCCCTCCAACGAGTGGCCCGCAAGGACCCCGTTTTCTACAAGTGTTGGTCCAATACTCTCTCTAGAGGCAGGGGACTCAGACAGGGCTGGTTTGCAGACCCCGATCTGGGGCAGGGGCAGTGGGCGGCCTGTGATCCGGGCAGGAGCCCCTTCGCGTGTGTCCCAGGGACCCATCTGCCTGCGAACTTCAGTCACCTTGCAGGAAGCTACGATGCCCAGAACTATGCTTAGCTGTGCAGCGCGGTGTACTGCGCGGACACGTTCCACACACACTTCAAGTAAGAGGGCGGCCTGAGTGGAAAGTTGAGAGTTTGGGCAGCTGTTCAGACAAAGAAGGCGCCCTTTGGCCTGGGCCTAAAAACTTGTGACACTCCACTGGACCTGCCGGGCTCTGAGGGCCCTGACTTGGTCCCCCTGCTCCCCTGCCATTTGTTCAGTCACAGCAGAGATGGCCACACCCACTCCCTCAGTGAGGGCAGTGTTCCAACCTCCCTCAGCCCCGCCCCTCTCCGCAGGTTACCATGGACTACAGAGGCTGCATTCTGAGGCCAGGGCATTCCGAGAATGCCAAGGGCAGACATGTTGACCTTAAATGATTTCCTCTTGTGCCAGTGTTGGTAAACTTTAGGAGCTAGGAAATGGTCCACTTGACAGAAATGTTCAAATTTACTGGCATTTCATATATTCTCTGCTCTAACATTGTCCTGACTCTGTCTGTATATTCTTTACTTATGTTTTTGTTTTCCTTAATCAAAGTGTGTCTTTTAAATCTTTTCAAAGAAGATTCTTTGGACTTACTAAATCACCTGAATTTTATACGTTTTCTGTTGTATTAAGTTCTGCTCATATCTTTATTTATCTTTTCTCTATGTTCTCAGGGTTTATTGTTTTCATCTTCTGATGTCAATTAAAACACTTGGTTATTCATTTTAATAAATCTTTGTACTTATAAAGATTTGAACTTTTGAAGATTCCAGCTTACCTGTACGTGTCTAAGGGTCAGGTCCTCTCCATTGTTGCTGGCCTAAGGCTTAGTTCACCATACAGCAATGTATATATTGACCTATTTTCCCCTCGACTTTCTGTGATTCCCTACATCTCACCTTTCTTTGCAGACAAGCCATTTGAAATACCCTTAACTTATTTCACAGCCAATAAGTCTTTGAAATAATGTGTATTTTTTACAGAAATCTTCTTCTATAATTAGGCAGAAAATCTGACCTGCCATAGTTTTCAAAACAGCATAATTTCACTCTTCTCAATGATTAATCTGTTGTATTACACAACCTTGGAGTATTTAGCTTTATCAATGACATGTCCTTGAAAAATGTTTTAGAGATCCTACCAGTCTTTGAAAACATCCTTGTGCCTTGTTTCAGTTCCAGTTTTATGTATATTTTCTGCCTTGCACCCGATTATTCCTACATCTGATGGATGGCCTTGGGAATCTAATTCAGGTATTGATGGTTTTGGCTGATTGTCTCCCCTTGTAGCTGCTTTCTTCAATATTGTGTAAATTTAGATCATGAGCTCATGTTTAGCTAAACAGCTGACCTTGTAATAGGCTTAGGTGTGAACGCTCGTACATTTCAGCAGAAAGTCGGCAAAGATTTATTTGTGTCCCTCCAATGAGTGGCCCGCAAGGACCCCGTTTTCTACAAGTGTTGGTCCAATACTCCCTCTAGAGGCATGGGACTCAGACAGGGCTGCTTTGCGGCCCCCGATCTGGGGCAGGGGCAGTGGGCGGCCAGTGACCCGGGCAGGAGCCTCTCCGCGTGTGTCCCTGGGACCCATCTGCCTGCGAAATTCGGTCACCTGGCAGGAAGCTACGATGCCCAGAACTATGCTTAGCTGTGCAGCGCGGTGTACTGCGCGGACACGTTCCACACACACTTCAAGTAAGAGGGCGGCCTGAGTGGAAAGGTGAGAGTTTGGGCAGCTGTGCAGACAAAGAAGGCGCCCTTTGGCCTGGGCCTAAAAACTTGTGACACTCCACTGGGCCTGCCGGGCTCTGAGGGCCCTGCCCTCGGCCCCCTGCTCCCCTGCCCTTTGTTCAGTCACAGCAGAGATGGCCACACCCACTCCCTCAGTGAGGGCAGTGTTCCAAACTCCCTCAGCCCCGCCCCCTCTCTGCAGCTTACCATGGACTACAGAGGCTGCATTCTGAGGCCAGGGCGTTCCGAGAATGCCAAGGGCAGACATGATGACCTTAAATGATTTCCTCTTGTGTCAGTGTTGGTAAACTTTAGGAGCTAGGAAATGGTCCACTTGACAGAAATGTTCAAATTTACTGGCATTTCATATATTCTCTGCTCTAACATTGTCCTGACTCTTTCTGTATATTCTTTACTTATGTTTTGGTTTTCCTTAATCAAAATGTGTCTTTTAAATCTTTTCAAAGAAGATTCTTTGGACTTACTAAATCACCTGAATTTTATACGTTTTCTGTTGTATTAAGTTCTGCTCATATCTTTATTTATCTTTTCTCTATGTTCTCAGGGTTTATTGTTTTCATCTTCTGATGTCAATTAAAACACTTGGTTATTCATTTTAATAAATCTTTTTACTTATAAAGATTTGAACTTTTGAAGATTCCAGCTTACTTGTACGTGTCTAAGGGTCAGGTCCTCTCCATTGTTGCTGGCCTAAGGCTTAGTTCACCATACAGCAATGTATATATTGACCTATTTTCCCCTCGACTTTCTGTGATTCCCTACATCTCACCTTTCTTTGCAGACAAGCCATTTGAAATACCCTTAACTTATTTCACAGCCAATAAGTCTTTGAAATAATGTGTATTTTTTAGAGAAATCTTCTTCTATAATTAGGCAGAAAATCTGACCTGCCATAGTTTTCAAAACAGCATAATTTCACTCTTCTCAATGATTAATCTGTTGTATTACACAACCTTGGAGTATTTAGTTTATCAATGACATGTCCTTGAAAAATGTTTTAGAGATCCTACCAGTCTTTGAAAACATCCTTGTGCCTTGTTTCAGTTCCTGTTTTATGTATATTTTCTGCCTTGCACCCGATTATTCCTACATCTGATGGATGGCCTTGGGAATCTAATTCTGGTATTGATGGTTTTGGCTGATTGTCTCCCCTTGTAGCTGCTTTCTTCATTATTGTGTAAATTTAGATCATGAGCTCATGTTTACCTAAACAGCTGACCTTGTAAGAGGCTTAGGTGTGAACGCTCGTAAGTTTCAGCAGAAAGTCGGCAAAGATTTATTTGTGTCCCTCCAATGAGTGGCCCGCAAGGACCCCGTTTTCTACAAGTGTTGGTCCAATACTCCCTCTAGATGCACGGGACTCAGACAGGGCTGCTTTGCGGCACCCGATCTGGGGCAGGGGCAGTGGGCGGCCTGTGACCCGGGCAGGAGCCCCTCCGCGTGTGTCCCAGGGACCCATCTGCCTGCGAACTTCGGTCACCTGGCAGGAAGCTACGATGCCCAGATCTATGCTTAGCTGTGCAGCGTGGTGTGCTGCGCGGACACGTTCCACACACACTTCAAGTAAGCGGGCGGCCTGAGTGGAAAGGTGAGAGTTTGGGCAGCTGTGCAGAAAAAGAAGGCGCCCTTTGGCCTGGGCCTAAAAACTTGTGACACTCCACTGGGCCTGCCGGGCTCTGAGGGCCCTGCCCTGGGCACCCTGCTCCCCTGACCTTTGTTCAGTCACAGCAGAGATGGCCACACCCACTCCCTCAGTGAGGGCAGTGTTCCAACCTCCCTCAGCCCCGCCCCCTCTCTGCAGGTTACCATGGACTACAGAGGCTGCATTCTGAGGCCAGGGCGTTCCGAGAATGCCCAGGGAAGACATGATGCCCTTAAATGATTTCCTCTTGTGTCAGTGTTGGTAAACTTTAGGAGCTAGGAAATGGTCCACTTTACAGAAATGTTCAAATTTACTGGCATTTCATATATTCTCTGCTCTAACATTGTCCTGACTCTTTCTGTACATTCTTTACTTATGTTTTGGTTCTCCTTAATCAAAGTGTGTCTTTTAAATCTTTTCAAAGAAGATTCTTTGGACTTACTAAATCACCTGAATTTTATACGTTTTCTGTTGTATTAAGTTCTGCTCATATCTTTATTTATCTTTTCTCAATGTTCTCAGGGTTTATTGTTTTCATCTTCTGATGTCAATTAAAACACTTGGTTATTGATTTTAATAAATCTTTTTACTTATAAAGATTTGAACTTTTGAAGATTCCAGCTTACTTGTACGTGTCTAAGGGTCAGGTCCTCTCCATTGTTGCTGGCCTAAGGCTTAGTTCACCATACAGCAATGTATATATTGACCTATTTTCCCCTCGACTTTCTGTGATTCCCTACATCTCACCTTTCTTTGCAGACAAGCCATTTGAAATACACTTAACTTATTTCACAGCCAATAAGTCTTTGAAATAATGTGTATTTTTTAGAGAAATCTTCTTATATAATTAGGCAGAAAATCTGACCTGCCATAGTTTTCAAAACAGCATAATTTCACTCTTCTCAATGATTAATCTGTTGTATTACACAACCTTGGAGTATTTAGCTTTATCAATGACATGTCCTTGAAAAATGTTTTAGAGATCCTACCAGTCTTTGAAAACATCCTTGTGCCTTGTTTCAGTTCAAGTTTTATGTATATTTTCTGCCTTGCACCCGATTATTCCTTCATCTGATGGATGGCCTTGGGAATCTAATTCTGGTATTGATGGTTTTGGCTGATTGTCTCCCCTTGTAGCTGCTTTCTTCATTATTGTGTAAATTTAGATCATGAGCTCATGTTTAGCTAAACAGCTGACCTTGTAAGAGGCTTAGGTATGAACGCTCGTATGTTTCAGCAAAAAGTCGGCAAAGATTTATTTGTGTCCCTCCAACGAGTGGCCCGCAAGGACCCCGTTTTCTACAAGTGTTGGTCCAATACTCCCTGTAGAGGCAGGGGACTCAGAGAGGGCTGCTTTGCGGCCCCCGATCAGAGGCAGGGGCAGTGGGAGGCCTGTGACCCGGGCAGGAGCCCCTCCGCGTGTGTCCCAGGGACCCATCTGCCTGCGAACTTCGGTCACCTTGCAGGAAGCTACGATGCCCAGAACTATGCTTAGCTGTGCAGCGCGGTGTACTGTGCAGACACGTTCCACACACACTTCAAGTAAGAGGGCGGCCTGAGTGGAAAGGTGAGAGTTTGGGCAGCTGTGCAGACAAAGAAGGCGCCCTTTGGCCTGGGCCTAAAAACTTGTGACACTCCACTGGGCCTGCCGGGCTCTGAGGGCCCTGCCCTGGGCCCCCTGCTCCCCTGCCCTTTGTTCAGTCACAGCAGAGATGGCCACACCCACTCCCTCAGTGAGGGCAGTGTTCCAACCTCCCTCAGCCCCGCCCCCTCTCCGCAGGTTACCATGGACTACAGAGGCTGCATTCTGAGGCCAGGGCGTTCCGAGAATGCCAAGGGCAGACATGATGACCTTAAATGATTTCCTCTTGTGTCAGTGTTGGTAAACTTTAGGAGCTAGGAAATGGTCCACTTGACAGAAATGTTCAAATTTACTGGCATTTCATATATTCTCTGCTCTAACATTGTCCTGACTCTGTCTGTATATTCTTTACTTATGTTTCGGTTTTCCTTAATCAAAGTGTGTCTTTTAAATCTTTTCAAAGAAGATTCTTTGGACTTACTAAATCACCTGAATTTTATACGTTTTCTGTTGTATTAAGTTCTGCTCATATCTTTATTTATCTTTTCTCTATGTTCTCAGGGTTTATTGTTTTCATCTTCTGATGTCAATTAAAACACTTGGTTATTCATTTTAATAAATCTTTTTACTTATAAAGATTTGAACTTTTGAAGATTCCAGCTTACTTGTACGTGTCTAAGGGTCAGGTCCTCTCCATTGTTGCTGGCCTAAGGCTTAGTTCACCATACAGCAATGTATATATTGACCTATTTTCCCCTCGACTTTCTGTGATTCCCTACATCTCACCTTTCTTTGCAGACAAGCCATTTGAAATACCCTTAACTTATTTCACAGCCAATAAGTCTTTGAAATAATGTGTATTTTTTACAGAAATCTTCTTCTATAATTAGGCAGAAAATCTGACCTGCCATAGTTTTCAAAACAGCATAATTTCACTCTTCTCAATGATTAATCTGTTGTATTACACAACCTTGGAGTATTTAGCTTTATCAATGACATGTCCTTGAAAAATGTTTTAGAGATCCTACCAGTCTTTGAAAACATCCTTGTGCCTTGTTTCAGTTCCAGTTTTATGTATATTTTCTGCCTTGCACCCGATTATTCCTACATCTGATGGATGGCCTTGGGAATCTAATTCAGGTATTGATGGTTTTGGCTGATTGTCTCCCCTTGTAGCTGCTTTCTTCAATATTGTGTAAATTTAGATCATGAGCTCATGTTTAGCTAAACAGCTGACCTTGTAATAGGCTTAGGTGTGAACGCTCGTACATTTCAGCAGAAAGTCGGCAAAGATTTATTTGTGTCCCTCCAATGAGTGGCCCGCAAGGACCCCGTTTTCTACAAGTGTTGGTCCAATACTCCCTCTAGAGGCATGGGACTCAGACAGGGCTGCTTTGCGGCCCCCGATCTGGGGCAGGGGCAGTGGGCGGCCAGTGACCCGGGCAGGAGCCTCTCCGCGTGTGTCCCTGGGACCCATCTGCCTGCGAAATTCGGTCACCTGGCAGGAAGCTACGATGCCCAGAACTATGCTTAGCTGTGCAGCGCGGTGTACTGCACGGACACGTTCCACACACACTTCAAGTAAGAGGGCGGCCTGAGTGGAAAGGTGAGAGTTTGGGCAGCTGTGCAGACAAAGAAGGCGCCCTTTGGCCTGGGCCTAAAAACTTGTGACACTCCACTGGGCCTGCCGGGCTCTGAGGGCCCTGCCCTCGGCCCCCTGCTCCCCTGCCCTTTGTTCAGTCACAGCAGAGATGGCCACACCCACTCCCTCAGTGAGGGCAGTGTTCCAAACTCCCTCAGCCCCGCCCCCTCTCTGCAGCTTACCATGGACTACAGAGGCTGCATTCTGAGGCCAGGGCGTTCCGTGAATGCCAAGGGCAGACATGATGACCTTAAATGATTTCCTCTTGTGTCAGTGTTGGTAAACTTTAGGAGCTAGGAAATGGTCCACTTGACAGAAATGTTCAAATTTACTGGCATTTCATATATTCTCTGCTCTAACATTGTCCTGACTCTTTCTGTATATTCTTTACTTATGTTTTGGTTTTCCTTAATCAAAATGTGTCTTTTAAATCTTTTCAAAGAAGATTCTTTGGACTTACTAAATCACCTGAATTTTATACGTTTTCTGTTGTATTAAGTTCTGCTCATATCTTTATTTATCTTTTCTCTATGTTCTCAGGGTTTATTGTTTTCATCTTCTGATGTCAATTAAAACACTTGGTTATTCATTTTAATAAATCTTTTTACTTATAAAGATTTGAACTTTTGAAGATTCCAGCTTACTTGTACGTGTCTAAGGGTCAGGTCCTCTCCATTGTTGCTGGCCTAAGGCTTAGTTCACCATACAGCAATGTATATATTGACCTATTTTCCCCTCGACTTTCTGTGATTCCCTACATCTCACCTTTCTTTGCAGACAAGCCATTTGAAATACCCTTAACTTATTTCACAGCCAATAAGTCTTTGAAATAATGTGTATTTTTTAGAGAAATCTTCTTCTATAATTAGGCAGAAAATCTGACCTGCCATAGTTTTCAAAACAGCATAATTTCACTCTTCTCAATGATTAATCTGTTGTATTACACAACCTTGGAGTATTTAGCTTTATCAATGACATGTCCTTGAAAAATGTTTTAGAGATCCTACCAGTCTTTGAAAACATCCTTGTGCCTTGTTTCAGTTCCTGTTTTATGTATATTTTCTGCCTTGCACCCGATTATTCCTACATCTGATGGATGGCCTTGGGAATCTAATTCTGGTATTGATGGTTTTGGCTGATTGTCTCCCCTTGTAGCTGCTTTCTTCATTATTGTGTAAATTTAGATCATGAGCTCATGTTTACCTAAACAGCTGACCTTGTAAGAGGCTTAGGTGTGAACGCTCGTAAGTTTCAGCAGAAAGTCGGCAAAGATTTATTTGTGTCCCTCCAATGAGTGGCCCGCAAGGACCCCGTTTTCTACAAGTGTTGGTCCAATACTCCCTCTAGATGCACGGGACTCAGACAGGGCTGCTTTGCGGCACCCGATCTGGGGCAGGGGCAGTGGGCGGCCTGTGACCCGGGCAGGAGCCCCTCCGCGTGTGTCCCAGGGACCCATCTGCCTGCGAACTTCGGTCACCTGGCAGGAAGCTACGATGCCCAGATCTATGCTTAGCTGTGCAGCATGGTGTGCTGCGCGGACACGTTCCACACACACTTCAAGTAAGCGGGCGGCCTGAGTGGAAAGGTGAGAGTTTGGGCAGCTGTGCAGAAAAAGAAGGCGCCCTTTGGCCTGGGCCTAAAAACTTGTGACACTCCACTGGGCCTGCCGGGCTCTGAGGGCCCTGCCCTGGGCACCCTGCTCCCCTGACCTTTGTTCAGTCACAGCAGAGATGGCCACACCCACTCCCTCAGTGAGGGCAGTGTTCCAACCTCCCTCAGCCCCGCCCCCTCTCTGCAGGTTACCATGGACTACAGAGGCTGCATTCTGAGGCCAGGGCGTTCCGAGAATGCCAAGGGAAGACATGATGCCCTTAAATGATTTCCTCTTGTGTCAGTGTTGGTAAACTTTAGGAGCTAGGAAATGGTCCACTTTACAGAAATGTTCAAATTTACTGGCATTTCATATATTCTCTGCTCTAACATTGTCCTGACTCTTTCTGTACATTCTTTACTTATGTTTTGGTTCTCCTTAATCAAAGTGTGTCTTTTAAATCTTTTCAAAGAAGATTCTTTGGACTTACTAAATCACCTGAATTTTATACGTTTTCTGTTGTATTAAGTTCTGCTCATATCTTTATTTATCTTTTCTCAATGTTCTCAGGGTTTATTGTTTTCATCTTCTGATGTCAATTAAAACACTTGGTTATTGATTTTAATAAATCTTTTTACTTATAAAGATTTGAACTTTTGAAGATTCCAGCTTACTTGTACGTGTCTAAGGGTCAGGTCCTCTCCATTGTTGCTGGCCTAAGGCTTAGTTCACCATACAGCAATGTATATATTGACCTATTTTCCCCTCGACTTTCTGTGATTCCCTACATCTCACCTTTCTTTGCAGACAAGCCATTTGAAATACACTTAACTTATTTCACAGCCAATAAGTCTTTGAAATAATGTGTATTTTTTAGAGAAATCTTCTTATATAATTAGGCAGAAAATCTGACCTGCCATAGTTTTCAAAACAGCATAATTTCACTCTTCTCAATGATTAATCTGTTGTATTACACAACCTTGGAGTATTTAGCTTTATCAATGACATGTCCTTGAAAAATGTTTTAGAGATCCTACCAGTCTTTGAAAACATCCTTGTGCCTTGTTTCAGTTCAAGTTTTATGTATATTTTCTGCCTTGCACCCGATTATTCCTTCATCTGATGGATGGCCTTGGGAATCTAATTCTGGTATTGATGGTTTTGGCTGATTGTCTCCCCTTGTAGCTGCTTTCTTCATTATTGTGTAAATTTAGATCATGAGCTCATGTTTAGCTAAACAGCTGACCTTGTAAGAGGCTTAGGTATGAACGCTCGTATGTTTCAGCAAAAAGTCGGCAAAGATTTATTTGTGTCCCTCCAACGAGTGGCCCGCAAGGACCCCGTTTTCTACAAGTGTTGGTCCAATACTCCCTGTAGAGGCAGGGGACTCAGAGAGGGCTGCTTTGCGGCCCCCGATCAGAGGCAGGGGCAGTGGGAGGCCTGTGACCCGGGCAGGAGCCCCTCCGCGTGTGTCCCAGGGACCCATCTGCCTGCGAACTTCGGTCACCTTGCAGGAAGCTACGATGCCCAGAACTATGCTTAGCTGTGCAGCGCGGTGTACTGTGCAGACACGTTCCACACACACTTCAAGTAAGAGGGCGGCCTGAGTGGAAAGGTGAGAGTTTGGGCAGCTGTGCAGACAAAGAAGGCGCCCTTTGGCCTGGGCCTAAAAACTTGTGACACTCCACTGGGCCTGCCGGGCTCTGAGGGCCCTGCCCTGGGCCCCCTGCTCCCCTGCCCTTTGTTCAGTCACAGCAGAGATGGCCACACCCACTCCCTCAGTGAGGGCAGTGTTCCAACCTCCCTCAGCCCCGCCCCCTCTCCGCAGGTTACCATGGACTACAGAGGCTGCATTCTGAGGCCAGGGCGTTCCGAGAATGCCAAGGGCAGACATGATGACCTTAAATGATTTCCTCTTGTGTCAGTGTTGGTAAACTTTAGGAGCTAGGAAATGGTCCACTTGACAGAAATGTTCAAATTTACTGGCATTTCATATATTCTCTGCTCTAACATTGTCCTGACTCTGTCTGTATATTCTTTACTTATGTTTCGGTTTTCCTTAATCAAAGTGTGTCTTTTAAATCTTTTCAAAGAAGATTCTTTGGACTTACTAAATCACCTGAATTTTATACGTTTTCTGTTGTATTAAGTTCTGCTCATATCTTTATTTATCTTTTCTCTATGTTCTCAGGGTTTATTGTTTTCATCTTCTGATGTCAATTAAAACACTTGGTTATTCATTTTAATAAATCTTTTTACTTATAAAGATTTGAACTTTTGAAGATTCCAGCTTACTTGTACGTGTCTAAGGGTCAGGTCCTCTCCATTGTTGCTGGCCTAAGGCTTAGTTCACCATACAGCAATGTATATATTGACCTATTTTCCCCTCGACTTTCTGTGATTCCCTACATCTCACCTTTCTTTGCAGTCAAGCCATTTGAAACACCCTTAACTTATTTCACAGCCAATAAGTCTTTGAAATAATGTGTATTTTTCAGAGAAATCTTCTTATATAATTAGGCAGAAAATCTGACCTGCCATAGTTTTCAAAACAGCATAATTTCACTCTTCTCAATGATTAATCTGTTGTATTACACAACCTTGGAGTATTTAGCTTTATCAATGACATGTCCTTGAAAAATGTTTTAGAGATCCTACCAGTCTTTGAAAACATCCTTGTGCCTTGTTTCAGTTCCAGTTTTATGTATATTTTCTGCCTTGCACCCGATTATTCCTACATCTGATGGATGGCCTTGGGAATCTAATTCTGGTATTGATGGTTTTGGCTGATTGTCTCCCCTTGTAGCTGCTTTCTTCAATATTGTGTAAATTTAGATCATGAGCTCATGTTTAGCTAAACAGCTGACCTTGTAAGAGGCTTAGGTGTGAACGCTCGTAAGTTTCAGCAGAAAGTCGGCGAAGATTTATTTGTGTCCCTCAAATGAGTGGCCCGCAAGGACCCCGTTTTCTACAAGTGTAGGTCCAATACTCCCTCTAGAGGCAGGGGACTCAGACAGGGCTGATTTGCGGCCCCCGATCTGGGGCAGGGGCAGTGGGCGGCCTGTGACCCGGGCAGGAGCCCCTCCGCGTGTGTCCCAGGGACCCATCTGCCTGCGACCTTCGGTCACCTGGCAGGAAGCTACGATGCCCAGACCTATGCATAGCTGTGCAGCGCGGTATACTGCACGGACACGTTCCACACACACTTCAAGTAAGAGGGCGGCCTGAGTGGAAAGGTGAGAGTTTGGGCAGCTGTGCAGACAAAGAAGGCGCCCTTTGGCCTGGGCCTAAAAACTTGTGACACTCCACTGGACCTTCCGGGGTCTGAGGGCCCTGACTTGGTCCCCCTGCTCCCCTGCCCTTTGTTCAGTCACAGCAGAGATGGCCACACCCACTCCCTCAGTGAGGGCAGTGTTCCAACCTCCCTCAGCCCCGCCCCCTCTCCGCAGGTTACCATGGACTACAGAGGCTGCATTCTGAGGCCAGGGCATTCCGAGAATGCCAAGGGCAGACATGATGACCTTAAAAGATTTCCTCTTGTGCCAGTGTTGGTAAACTTTAGGAGCTAGGAAATGGTCCACTTGACAGAAATGTTCAAATTTACTGGCATTTCATATATTCTCTGCTCTAACATTGTCCTGACTCTTTCTGTATATTCTTTACTTATGTTTTTGTTTTCCTTAATCAAAGTGTGTCTTTTAAATCTTTTCAAAGAAGATTCTTTGGACTTACTAAATCACCTGAATTTTATACGTTTTCTGTTGTATTAAGTTCTGCTCATATCTTTATTTATCTTTTCTCTATGTTCTCAGGGTTTATTGTTTTCATCTTCTGATGTCAATTAAAACACTTGGTTATTCATTTTAATAAATCTTTGTACTTATAAAGATTTGAACTTTTGAAGATTCCAGCTTACCTGTACGTGTCTAAGGGTCAGGTCCTCTCCATTGTTGCTGGCCTAAGGCTTAGTTCACCATACAGCAATGTATATATTGACCTATTTTCCCCTCGACTTTCTGTGATTCCCTACATCTCACCTTTCTTTGCAGACAAGCCATTTGAAATACCCTTAACTTATTTCACAGCCAATAAGTCTTTGAAATAATGTGTATTTTTTAGAGAAATCTTCTTCTATAATTAGGCAGAAAATCTCACCTGCCATAGTTTTCAAAACAGCATAATTTCACTCTTCTCAATGATTAATCTGTTGTATTACACAACCTTGGAGTATTTAGCTTTATCAATGACATGTCCTTGAAAAATGTTTTAGAGATCCTACCAGTCTTTGAAAACATCCTTGTGCCTTGTTTCAGTTCCAGTTTTATGTATATTTTCTGCCTTGCACCCGATTATTCCTACATCTGATGGATGGCCTTGGGAATCTAATTCTGGTATTGATGGTTTTGGCTGATTGTCTCCCCTTGTAGCTGCTTTCTTCAATATTGTGTAAATTTAGATCATGAGCTCATGTTTAGCTAAACAGCTGACCTTGTAATAGGCTTAGGTGTGAACGCTCGTACATTTCAGCAGAAAGTCGGCAAAGATTTATTTGTGTCCCTCCAATGAGTGGCCCGCAAGGACCCCGTTTTCTACAAGTGTTGGTCCAATACTCCCTCTAGAGGCATGGGACTCAGACAGGGCTGCTTTGCGGCCCCCGATCTGGGGCAGGGGCAGTGGGCGGCCAGTGACCCGGGCAGGAGCCTCTCCGCGTGTGTCCCTGGGACCCATCTGCCTGCGAAATTCGGTCACCTGGCAGGAAGCTACGATGCCCAGAACTATGCTTAGCTGTGCAGCGCGGTGTACTGCGCGGACACGTTCCACACACACTTCAAGTAAGAGGGCGGCCTGAGTGGAAAGGTGAGAGTTTGGGCAGCTGTGCAGACAAAGAAGGCGCCCTTTGGCCTGGGCCTAAAAACTTGTGACACTCCACTGGGCCTGCCGGGCTCTGAGGGCCCTGCCCTCGGCCCCCTGCTCCCCTGCCCTTTGTTCAGTCACAGCAGAGATGGCCACACCCACTCCCTCAGTGAGGGCAGTGTTCCAAACTCCCTCAGCCCCGCCCCCTCTCTGCAGCTTACCATGGACTACAGAGGCTGCATTCTGAGGCCAGGGCGTTCCGAGAATGCCAAGGGTAGACATGATGACCTTAAATGATTTCCTCTTGTGTCAGTGTTGGTAAACTTTAGGAGCTAGGAAATGGTCCACTTGACAGAAATGTTCAAATTTACTGGCATTTCATATATTCTCTGCTCTAACATTGTCCTGACTCTTTCTGTATATTCTTTACTTATGTTTTGGTTTTCCTTAATCAAAATGTGTCTTTTAAATCTTTTCAAAGAAGATTCTTTGGACTTACTAAATCACCTGAATTTTATACGTTTTCTGTTGTATTAAGTTCTGCTCATATCTTTATTTATCTTTTCTCTATGTTCTCAGGGTTTATTGTTTTCATCTTCTGATGTCAATTAAAACACTTGGTTATTCATTTTAATAAATCTTTTTACTTATAAAGATTTGAACTTTTGAAGATTCCAGCTTACTTGTACGTGTCTAAGGGTCAGGTCCTCTCCATTGTTGCTGGCCTAAGGCTTAGTTCACCATACAGCAATGTATATATTGACCTATTTTCCCCTCGACTTTCTGTGATTCCCTACATCTCACCTTTCTTTGCAGACAAGCCATTTGAAATACCCTTAACTTATTTCACAGCCAATAAGTCTTTGAAATAATGTGTATTTTTTAGAGAAATCTTCTTCTATAATTAGGCAGAAAATCTGACCTGCCATAGTTTTCAAAACAGCATAATTTCACTCTTCTCAATGATTAATCTGTTGTATTACACAACCTTGGAGTATTTAGCTTTATCAATGACATGTCCTTGAAAAATGTTTTAGAGATCCTACCAGTCTTTGAAAACATCCTTGTGCCTTGTTTCAGTTCCAGTTTTATGTATATTTTCTGCCTTGCACCCGATTATTCCTACATCTGATGGATGGCCTTGGGAATCTAATTCTGGTATTGATGGTTTTGGCTGATTGTCTCCCCTTGTAGCTGCTTTCTTCAATATTGTGTAAATTTAGATCATGAGCTCATGTTTAGCTAAACAGCTGACCTTGTAAGAGGCTTAGGTGTGAACGCTCGTAAGTTTCAGCAGAAAGTCGGCGAAGATTTATTTGTGTCCCTCAAATGAGTGGCCCGCAAGGACCCCGTTTTCTACAAGTGTTGGTCCAATACTCCCTCTAGAGGCAGGGGACTCAGACAGGGCTGATTTGCGGCCCCCGATCTGGGGCAGGGGCAGTGGGCGGCCTGTGACCCGGGCAGGAGCCCCTCCGCGTGTGTCCCAGGGACCCATCTGCCTGCGACCTTCGGTCACCTGGCAGGAAGCTACGATGCCCAGACCTATGCATAGCTGTGCAGCGCGGTATACTGCACGGACACGTTCCACACACACTTCAAGTAAGAGGGCGGCCTGAGTGGAAAGGTGAGAGTTTGGGCAGCTGTGCAGACAAAGAAGGCGCCCTTTGGCCTGGGCCTAAAAACTTGTGACACTCCACTGGACCTTCCGGGGTCTGAGGGCCCTGACTTGGTCCCCCTGCTCCCCTGCCCTTTGTTCAGTCACAGCAGAGATGGCCACACCCACTCCCTCAGTGAGGGCAGTGTTCCAACCTCCCTCAGCCCCGCCCCCTCTCCGCAGGTTACCATGGACTACAGAGGCTGCATTCTGAGGCCAGGGCATTCCGAGAATGCCAAGGGCAGACATGATGACCTTAAATGATTTCCTCTTGTGCCAGTGTTGGTAAACTTTAGGAGCTAGGAAATGGTCCACTTGACAGAAATGTTCAAATTTACTGGCATTTCATATATTCTCTGCTCTAACATTGTCCTGACTCTTTCTGTATATTCTTTACTTATGTTTTTATTTTCCTTAATCAAAGTGTGTCTTTTAAATCTTTTCAAAGAAGATTCTTTGGACTTACTAAATCACCTGAATTTTATACGTTTTCTGTTGTATTAAGTTCTGCTCATATCTTTATTTATCTTTTCTCTATGTTCTCAGGGTTTATTGTTTTCATCTTCTGATGTCAATTAAAACACTTGGTTATTCATTTTAATAAATCTTTGTACTTATAAAGATTTGAACTTTTGAAGATTCCAGCTTACCTGTACGTGTCTAAGGGTCAGGTCCTCTCCATTGTTGCTGGCCTAAGGCTTAGTTCACCATACAGCAATGTATATATTGACCTATTTTCCCCTCGACTTTCTGTGATTCCCTACATCTCACCTTTCTTTGCAGACAAGCCATTTGAAATACCCTTAACTTATTTCACAGCCAATAAGTCTTTGAAATAATGTGTATTTTTTAGAGAAATCTTCTTCTATAATTAGGCAGAAAATCTCACCTGCCATAGTTTTCAAAACAGCATAATTTCACTCTTCTCAATGATTAATCTGTTGTATTACACAACCTTGGAGTATTTAGCTTTATCAATGACATGTCCTTGAAAAATGTTTTAGAGATCCTACCAGTCTTTGAAAACATCCTTGTGCCTTGTTTCAGTTCCAGTTTTATGTATATTTTCTGCCTTGCACCCGATTATTCCTACATCTGATGGATGGCCTTGGGAATCTAATTCTGGTATTGATGGTTTTGGCTGATTGTCTCCCCTTGTAGCTGCTTTCTTCAATATTGTGTAAATTTAGATCATGAGCTCATGTTTAGCTAAACAGCTGACCTTGTAATAGGCTTAGGTGTGAACGCTCGTACATTTCAGCAGAAAGTCGGCAAAGATTTATTTGTGTCCCTCCAATGAGTGGCCCGCAAGGACCCCGTTTTCTACAAGTGTTGGTCCAATACTCCCTCTAGAGGCATGGGACTCAGACAGGGCTGCTTTGCGGCCCCCGATCTGGGGCAGGGGCAGTGGGCGGCCAGTGACCCGGGCAGGAGCCTCTCCGCGTGTGTCCCTGGGACCCATCTGCCTGCGAAATTCGGTCACCTGGCAGGAAGCTACGATGCCCAGAACTATGCTTAGCTGTGCAGCGCGGTGTACTGCGCGGACACGTTCCACACACACTTCAAGTAAGAGGGCGGCCTGAGTGGAAAGGTGAGAGTTTGGGCAGCTGTGCAGACAAAGAAGGCGCCCTTTGGCCTGGGCCTAAAAACTTGTGACACTCCACTGGGCCTGCCGGGCTCTGAGGGCCCTGCCCTGGGCCCCCTGCTCCCCTGCCCTTTGTTCAGTCACAGCAGAGATGGCCACACCCACTCCCTCAGTGAGGGCAGTGTTCCAAACTCCCTCAGCCCCGCCCCCTCTCTGCAGCTTACCATGGACTACAGAGGCTGCATTCTGAGGCCAGGGCGTTCCGAGAATGCCAAGGGTAGACATGATGACCTTAAATGATTTCCTCTTGTGTCAGTGTTGGTAAACTTTAGGAGCTAGGAAATGGTCCACTTGACAGAAATGTTCAAATTTACTGGCATTTCATATATTCTCTGCTCTAACATTGTCCTGACTCTTTCTGTATATTCTTTACTTATGTTTTGGTTTTCCTTAATCAAAATGTGTCTTTTAAATCTTTTCAAAGAAGATTCTTTGGACTTACTAAATCACCTGAATTTTATACGTTTTCTGTTGTATTAAGTTCTGCTCATATCTTTATTTATCTTTTCTCTATGTTCTCAGGGTTTATTGTTTTCATCTTCTGATGTCAATTAAAACACTTGGTTATTCATTTTAATAAATCTTTTTACTTATAAAGATTTGAACTTTTGAAGATTCCAGCTTACTTGTACGTGTCTAAGGGTCAGGTCCTCTCCATTGTTGCTGGCCTAAGGCTTAGTTCACCATACAGCAATGTATATATTGACCTATTTTCCCCTCGACTTTCTGTGATTCCCTACATCTCACCTTTCTTTGCAGACAAGCCATTTGAAATACCCTTAACTTATTTCACAGCCAATAAGTCTTTGAAATAATGTGTATTTTTTAGAGAAATCTTCTTCTATAATTAGGCAGAAAATCTGACCTGCCATAGTTTTCAAAACAGCATAATTTCACTCTTCTCAATGATTAATCTGTTGTATTACACAACCTTGGAGTATTTAGCTTTATCAATGACATGTCCTTGAAAAATGTTTTAGAGATCCTACCAGTCTTTGAAAACATCCTTGTGCCTTGTTTCAGTTCCAGTTTTATGTATATTTTCTGCCTTGCACCCGATTATTCCTACATCTGATGGATGGCCTTGGGAATCTAATTCTGGTATTGATGGTTTTGGCTGATTGTCTCCCCTTGTAGCTGCTTTCTTCATTATTGTGTAAATTTAGATCATGAGCTCATGTTTAGCTAAACAGCTGACCTTGTAAGAGGCTTAGGTATGAACGCTCGTATGTTTCAGCAAAAAGTCGGCAAAGATTTATTTGTGTCCCTCCAACGAGTGGCCCGCAAGGACCCCGTTTTCTACAAGTGTTGGTCCAATACTCCCTGTAGAGGCAGGGGACTCAGAGAGGGCTGCTTTGCGGCCCCCGATCAGAGGCAGGGGCAGTGGGAGGCCTGTGACCCGGGCAGGAGCCCCTCCGCGTGTGTCCCAGGGACCCATCTGCCTGCGAACTTCGGTCACCTTGCAGGAAGCTACGATGCCCAGAACTATGCTTAGCTGTGCAGCGCGGTGTACTGCGCAGACACGTTCCACACACACTTCAAGTAAGAGGGCGGCCTGAGTGGAAAGGTGAGAGTTTGGGCAGCTGTGCAGACAAAGAAGGCGCCCTTTGGCCTGGGCCTAAAAACTTGTGACACTCCCCTGGGCCTGCCGGGCTCTGAGGGCCCTGCCCTGGGCCCCCTGCTCCCCTGCCCTTTGTTCAGTCACAGCAGAGATGGCCACACCCACTCCCTCAGTGAGGGCAGTGTTCCAACCTCCCTCAGCCCCGCCCCCTCTCCGCAGGTTACCATGGACTACAGAGGCTGCATTCTGAGGCCAGGGCGTTCCGAGAATGCCAAGGGCAGACATGATGACCTTAAATGATTTCCTCTTGTGTCAGTGTTGGTAAACTTTAGGAGCTAGGAAATGGTCCACTTGACAGAAATGTTCAAATTTACTGGCATTTCATATATTCTCTGCTCTAACATTGTCCTGACTCTGTCTGTATATTCTTTACTTATGTTTCGGTTTTCCTTAATCAAAGTGTGTCTTTTAAATCTTTTCAAAGAAGATTCTTTGGACTTACTAAATCACCTGAATTTTATACGTTTTCTGTTGTATTAAGTTCTGCTCATATCTTTATTTATCTTTTCTCTATGTTCTCAGGGTTTATTGTTTTCATCTTCTGATGTCAATTAAAACACTTGGTTATTCATTTTAATAAATCTTTTTACTTATAAAGATTTGAACTTTTGAAGATTCCAGCTTACTTGTACGTGTCTAAGGGTCAGGTCCTCTCCATTGTTGCTGGCCTAAGGCTTAGTTCACCATACAGCAATGTATATATTGACCTATTTTCCCCTCGACTTTCTGTGATTCCCTACATCTCACCTTTCTTTGCAGTCAAGCCATTTGAAACACCCTTAACTTATTTCACAGCCAATAAGTCTTTGAAATAATGTGT
Source organism: Mesoplodon mirus (assembly GCF_964341445.2). Taxonomy (NCBI): domain Eukaryota; kingdom Metazoa; phylum Chordata; class Mammalia; order Artiodactyla; family Ziphiidae; genus Mesoplodon; species Mesoplodon mirus. Next base: position 67,035 of record NW_028294745.1, read on the forward strand.
ATTTTTCAGAGAAATCTTCTTATATAATTAGGCAGAAAATCTGACCTGCCATAGTTTTCAAAACAGCATAATTTCACTCTTCTCAATGATTAATCTGTTGTATTACACAACCTTGGAGTATTTAGCTTTATCAATGACATGTCCTTGAAAAATGTTTTAGGGATCCTACCAGTCTTTGAAAACATCCTTGTGCCTTGTTTCAGTTCCAGTTTTATGTATATTTTCTGCCTTGCACCCGATTATTCCTACATCTGATGGATGGCCTTGGGAATCTAATTCTGGTATTGATGGTTTTGGCTGATTGTCTCCCCTTGTAGCTGCTTTCTTCAATATTGTGTAAATTTAGATCATGAGCTCATGTTTAGCTAAACAGCTGACCTTGTAAGAGGCTTAGGTGTGAACGCTCGTAAGTTTCAGCAGAAAGTCGGCGAAGATTTATTTGTGTCCCTCAAATGAGTGGCCCGCAAGGACCCCGTTTTCTACAAGTGTTGGTCCAATACTCCCTCTAGAGGCAGGGGACTCAGACAGGGCTGATTTGCGGCCCCCGATCTGGGGCAGGGGCAGTGGGCGGCCTGTGACCCGGGCAGGAGCCCCTCCGCGTGTGTCCCAGGGACCCATCTGCCTGCGACCTTCGGTACCTGGCAGGAAGCTACGATGCCCAGACCTATGCATAGCTGTGCAGCGCGGTATACTGCACGGACACGTTCCACACTCACTTCAAGTAAGAGGGCGGCCTGAGTGGAAAGGTGAGAGTTTGGGCAGCTGTGCAGACAAAGAAGGCGCCCTTTGGCCTGGGCCTAAAAACTTGTGACACTCCACTGGGCATGCCGGGCTCTGAGGGCCCTGCCCTCGGCCCCCTGCTCCCCTGCCCTTTGTTCAGTCACAGCAGAGATGGCCACACCCACTCCCTCTGTGAGGGCAGTGTTCCAAACTCCCTCAGCCCCGCCCCCTCTCCGCAGGTTACCATGGACTACAGAGGCTGCATTCTGAGGCCAGGGCGTTCCGAGAATGCCAAGGGCAGACATGATGACCTTAAATGATTTCCTCTTGTGTCAGTGTTGGTAAACTTTAGGAGCTAGGAAATGGTCCACTTGACAGAAATGTTCAAATTTACTGGCATTTCATATATTCTCTGCTGTAACATTGTCCTGACTCTTTCTGTATATTCTTTACTTATGTTTTGGTTTTCCTTAATCAAAGTGTGTCTTTTAAATCATTTTAAAGAAGATTCTTTGGACTTACTAAATCACCTGAATTTTATACGTTTTCTGTTGTATTAAGTTCTGCTCATATCTTTATTTATCTTTTCTCTATGTTCTCAGGGTTTATTGTTTTCATCTTCTGATGTCAATTAAAACACTTGGTTATTCATTTTAATAAATCTTTTTACTTATAAATATTTGTACTTTTGAAGATTCCAGCTTACTGGTACGTGTCTAAGGGTCAGGTCCTCTCCATTGTTGCTGGCCTAAGGCTTAGTTCACCATACAGCAATGTATATATTGACCTATTTTCCCCTCGACTTTCTGTGATTCCCTACATCTCACCTTTCTTTGCAGACAAGCCATTTGAAATACCCTTAACTTATTTCACAGCCAATAAGTCTTTGAAATAATGTGTATTTTTTAGAGAAATCTTCTTATATAATTAGGCAGAAAATCTGACCTGCCATAGTTTTCAAAACAGCATAATTTCACTCTTCTCAATGATTAATCTGTTGTATTACACAACCTTGGAGTATTTAGCTTTATCAATGACATGTCCTTGAAAAATGTTTTAGAGATCCTACCAGTCTTTGAAAACATCCTTGTGCCTTGTTTCAGTTCCAGGTTTATGTATATTTTCTGCCTTGCACCCGATTATTCCTACATCTGATGGATGGCCTTGGGCATCTAATTCTGGTATTGATGGTTTTGGCTGATTGTCTCCCCTTGTAGCTGCTTTCTTCAATATTGTGTAAATTTAGATCATGAGCTCATGTTTAGCTAATCAGCTGACCTTGTAAGAGGCTTAGGTGTGAACGCTCGTAAGTTTCAGCAGAAAGTCGGCAAAGATTTATTTGTGTCCCTCCAATGAGTGGCCCGCAAGGACCCCGTTTTCTACAAGTGTTGGTCCAATACTCCCTCTAGAGGCAGGGGACTCACACAGGGCTGATTTGCGGCCCCCGATCTAGGGCAGGGTCATTGGGCGGCCTGTGACCCGGGCAGGAGCCCCACCGCGTGTGTCCCAGGGACCCATCTGCCTGCGAACTTCGGTCACCTGGCAGGAAGCTACGATGCTCAGACCTATGCATAGCTGTGCAGCGCGGTATACTGCACAGACACGTTCCACACACACTTCAAGTAAGAGGGCGGCCTGAGTGGAAAGGTGAGAGTTTGGGCAGCTGTGCAGACAAAGAAGGCGCTCTTTGGCCTGGGCCTAAAAGCTTGTAACACTCCACTGGGCCTGCCCGGCTCTGAGGGCCCTGCCCTGGGCCCCCTGCTTCCCTGCCCTTTGTTCAGTCACAGCAGAAATGGCCACACCCACTCCCTCAGTGAGGGCAGTGTTCCAACCTCCCTCAGCCCCGCCCCCTCTCCGCAGGTTACCATGGACTACAGAGGCTGCATTCTGAGGCCAGGGCGTTCCGAGAATGCCAAGGGCAGACATGATGACCTTAAATGATTTCCTCTTGTGTCAGTGTTGGTAAACTTTAGGAGCTAGGAAATGGTCCACTTTACAGAAATGTTCAAATTTACTGGCATTTCATATATTCTCTGCTCTAACATTGTCCTGACTCTTTCTGTATATTCTTTACTTATGTTTTGGTTTTCCTTAATCAAAGTGTGTCTTTTAAATCTTTTCAAAGAAGATTCTTTGGACTTACTAAATCACCTGAATTTTATACGTTTTCTGTTGTATTAAGTTCTGCTCATATCTTTATTTATCTTTTCTCAATGTTCTCAGGGTTTATTGTTTTCATCTTCTGATGTCAATTAAAACACTTGGTTATTCATTTTAATAAATCTTTTTACTTATAAAGATTTGAACTTTTGAAGATTCCAGCTTACTTGTACGTGTCTAAGGGTCAGGTCCTCTCCATTGTTGCTGGCCTAAGGCTTAGTTCACCATACAGCAATGTATATATTGACCTATTTTCCCCTCGACTTTCTGTGATTCCCTACATCTCACCTTTCTTTGCAGTCAAGCCATTTGAAACACCCTTAACTTATTTCACAGCCAATAAGTCTTTGAAATAATGTGTATTTTTCAGAGAAATCTTCTTATATAATTAGGCAGAAAATCTGACCTGCCATAGTTTTCAAAACAGCATAATTTCACTCTTCTCAATGATTAATCTGTTGTATTACACAACCTTGGAGTATTTAGCTTTATCAATGACATGTCCTTGAAAAATGTTTTAGAGATCCTACCAGTCTTTGAAAACATCCTTGTGCCTTGTTTCAGTTCCAGTTTTATGTATATTTTCTGCCTTGCACCCGATTATTCCTACATCTGATGGATGGCCTTGGGAATCTAATTCTGGTATTGATGGTTTTGGCTGATTGTCTCCCCTTGTAGCTGCTTTCTTCGATATTGTGTAAATTTAGATCATGAGCTCATGTTTAGCTAAACAGCTGACCTTGTAAGAGGCTTAGGTGTGAACGCTCGTAAGTTTCAGCAGAAAGTCGGCGAAGATTTATTTGTGTCCCTCAAATGAGTGGCCCGCAAGGACCCCGTTTTCTACAAGTGTTGGTCCAATACTCCCTCTAGAGGCAGGGGACTCAGACAGGGCTGATTTGCGGCCCCTGATCTGGGGCAGGGGCAGTGGGCGGCCTGTGACCCGGGCAGGAGCCCCTCCGTGTGTGTCCCAGGGACCCATCTGCCTGCGACCTTCGGTCACCTGGCAGGAAGCTACGATGCCCAGACCTATGCATAGCTGTGCAGCGCGGTATACTGCACGGACACGTTCCACACTCACTTCAAGTAAGAGGGCGGCCTGAGTGGAAAGGTGAGAGTTTGGGCAGCTGTGCAGACAAAGAAGGCGCCCTTTGGCCTGGGCCTAAAAACTTGTGACACTCCACTGGGCATGCCGGGCTCTGAGGGCCCTGCCCTCGGCCCCCTGCTCCCCTGCCCTTTGTTCAGTCACAGCAGAGATGGCCACACCCACTCCCTCTGTGAGGGCAGTGTTCCAAACTCCCTAAGCCCCGCCCCCTCTCCGCAGGTTACCATGGACTACAGAGGCTGCATTCTGAGGCCAGGGCGTTCCGAGAATGCCAAGGGCAGACATGATGACCTTAAATGATTTCCTCTTGTGTCAGTGTTGGTAAACTTTAGGAGCTAGGAAATGGTCCACTTTACAGAAATGTTCAAATTTACTGGCATTTCATATATTCTCTGCTCTAACATTGTCCTGACTCTTTCTGTATATTCTTTACTTATGTTTTGGTTTTCCTTAATCAAAGTGTGTCTTTTAAATCTTTTCAAAGAAGATTCTTTGGACTTACTAAGTCACCTGAATTTTATACGTTTTCTGTTGTATTAAGTTCTGCTCATATCTTTATTTATCTTTTCTCAATGTTCTCAGGGTTTATTGTTTTCATCTTCTGATGTCAATTAAAACACTTGGTTATTCATTTTAATAAATCTTTTTACTTATAAAGATTTGAACTTTTGAAGATTCCAGCTTACTTGTACGTGTCTAAGGGTCAGGTCCTCTCCATTGTTGCTGGCCTAAGGCTTAGTTCACCATACAGCAATGTATATATTGACCTATTTTCCCCTCGACTTTCTGTGATTCCCTACATCTCACCTTTCTTTGCAGACAAGCCATTTGAAATACCCTTAACTTATTTCACAGCCAATAAGTCTTTGAAATAATGTGTATTTTTTAGAGAAATCTTCTTATATAATTAGGCAGAAAATCTGACCTGCCATAGTTTTCAAAACAGCATAATTTCACTCTTCTCAATGATTAATCTGTTGTATTACAGAACCTTGGAGTATTTAGCTTTATCAATGACATGTCCTTGAAAAATGTTTTAGAGATCCTACCAGTCTTTGAAAACATCCTTGTGCCTTGTTTCAGTTCCAGTTTTATGTATATTTTCTGCCTTGCACCCGATTATTCCTTCATCTGATGGATGGCCTTGGGAATCTAATTCTGGTATTGATGGTTTTGGCTGATTGTCTCCCCTTGTACCTGCTTTCTTCATTATTGTGTAAATTTAGATCATGAGCTCATGTTTACCTAAACAGCTGACCTTGTAAGAGGCTTAGGTATGAACGCTCGTAAGTTTCAGCAAAAAGTCGGCAAAGATTTATTTGTGTCCCTCCAACGAGTGGCCCGCAAGGACCCCGTTTTCTACAAGTGTTGGTCCAATACTCCCTCTAGAGGCAGGGGACTCAGAGAGGGCTGCTTTGCGGCCCCCGATCAGAGGCAGGGGCAGTGGGATGCCTGTGACCCGGGCAGGAGCCCCTCCGCGTGTGTCCCGGGGACCCATCTGCCTGCGAACTTCGGTCACATTGCAGGAAGCTACGATGCCCAGAACTATGCTTAGCTGTGCAGCGCGGTGTACTGCGCGGACACGTTCCACACACACTTCAAGTAAGAGGGCGGCCTGAGTGGAAAGGTGAGAGTTTGGGCAGCTGTGCAGACAAAGAAGGCGCCCTTTGGCCTGGGCCTAAAAGCTTGTAACACTCCACTGGGCCTGCCCGGCTCTGAGGGCCCTGCCCTGGGCCCCCTGCTTCCCTGCCCTTTGTTCAGTCACAGCAGAAATGGCCACACCCACTCCCTCAGTGAGGGCAGTGTTCCAACCTCCCTCAGCCCCGCCCCCTCTCCGCAGGTTACCATGGACTACAGAGGCTGCATTCTGAGGCCAGGGCGTTCCGAGAATGCCAAGGGCAGACATGATGACCTTAAATGATTTCCTCTTGTGTCAGTGTTGGTAAACTTTAGGAGCTAGGAAATGGTCCACTTGACAGAAATGTTCAAATTTACTGGCATTTCATATATTCTCTGCTCTAACATTGTCCTGACTCTTTCTGTATATTCTTTACTTATGTTTTGGTTTTCCTTAATCAAAGTGTGTCTTTTAAATCTTTTCAAAGAAGATTCTTTGGACTTACTAAATCACCTGAATTTTATACGTTTTCTGTTGTATTAAGTTCTGCTCATATCTTTATTTATCTTTTCTCAATGTTCTCAGGGTTTATTGTTTTCATCTTCTGATGTCAATTAAAACACTTGGTTATTCATTTTAATAAATCTTTTTACTTATAAAGATTTGAACTTTTGAAGATTCCAGCTTACTTGTACGTGTCTAAGGGTCAGGTCCTCTCCATTGTTGCTGGCCTAATGCTTAGTTCACCATACAGCAATGTATATATTGACCTATTTTCCCCTCGACTTTCTGTGATTCCCTACATCTCACCTTTCTTTGCAGACAAGCCATTTGAAATACCCTTAACTTATTTCACAGCCAATAAGTCTTTGAAATAATGTGTATTTTTTAGAGAAATCTTCTTATATAACTAGGCAGAAAATCTGACCTGCCATAGTTTTCAAAACAGCATAATTTCACTCTTCTCAATGATTAATCTGTTGTATTACACAACCTTGGAGTATTTAGCTTTATCAATGACATGTCCTTGAAAAATGTTTTAGAGATCCTACCAGTCTTTGAAAACATCCTTGTGCCTTGTTTCAGTTCCAGTTTTATGTATATTTTCTGCCTTGCACCCGATTATTCCTTCATCTGATGGATGGCCTTGGGAATCTAATTCTGGTATTGATGGTTTTGGCTGATTGTCTCCCCTTGTACCTGCTTTCTTCATTATTGTGTAAATTTAGATCATGAGCTCATGTTTAGCTAATCAGCTGACCTTGTAAGAGGCTTAGGTATGAACGCTCGTAAGTTTCAGCAAAAAGTCGGCAAAGATTTATTTGTGTCCCTCCAACGAGTGGCCCGCAAGGACCCCGTTTTCTACAAGTGTTGGTCCAATACTCCCTCTAGAGGCAGGGGACTCAGAGAGGGCTGCTTTGCGGCCCCCGATCAGAGGCAGGGGCAGTGGGATGCCTGTGACCCGGGCAGGAGCCCCTCCGCGTGTGTCCCGGGGACCCATCTGCCTGCGAACTTCGGTCACATTGCAGGAAGCTACGATGCCCAGAACTATGCTTAGCTGTGCAGCGCGGTGTACTGCGCGGACACGTTCCACACACACTTCAAGTAAGAGGGCGGCCTGAGTGGAAAGGTGAGAGTTTGGGCAGCTGTGCAGACAAAGAAGGCGCCCTTTGGCCTGGGCCTAAAAACTTGTGACACTCCACTGGGCCTGCCGGGCTCTGAGGGCCCTGCCCTGGGCCCCCTGCTCCCCTGCCCTTTGTTCAGTCACAGCAGAGATGGCCACACCCACTCCCTCAGTGAGGGCAGTGTTCCAACCTCCCTCAGCCCCGCCCCCTCTCCGCAGGTTACCATGGACTACAGAGGCTGCATTCTGAGGCCAGGGCGTTCCGAGAATGCGAAGGGCAGACATGATGACCTTAAATGATTTCCTCTTGTGTCACTGTTGGTAAACTTTAGGAGCTAGGAAATGGTCCACTTGACAGAAATGTTCAAATTTACTGGCATTTCATATATTGTCTGCTCTAACATTGTCCTGACTCTTTCTGTATATTCTTTACTTATGTTTTGGTTTTCCTTAATCAAAGTGTGTCTTTTAAATCTTTTCAAAGAAGATTCTTTGGACTTACTAAATCACCTGAATTTTATACGTTTTCTGTTGTATTAAGTTCTGCTCATATCTTTATTTATCTTTTCTCTATGTTCTCAGGGTTTATTGTTTTCATCTTCTGATGTCAATTAAAACACTTGGTTATTCATTTTAATAAACCTTTTTACTTATAAAGATTTGAACTTTTGAAAATTCCAGCTTACTTGTACGTGTCTAAGGGTCAGGTCCTCTCCATTGTTGCTGGCCTAAGGCTTAGTTCACCATACAGCAATGTATATATTGACCTATTTTCCCCTCGACTTTCTGTGATTCCCTACATCTCACCTTTCTTTGCAGACAAGCCATTTGAAATACCCTTAACTTATTTCACAGCCAATAAGTCTTTGAAATAATGTGTATTTTTCAGAGAAATCTTCTTATATAATTAGGCAGAAAATCTGACCTGCCATAGTTTTCAAAACAGCATAATTTCACTCTTCTCAATGATTAATCTGTTGTATTACACAACCATGGAGTATTTAGCTTTATCAATGACATGTCCTTGAAAAATGTTTTAGAGATCCTACCAGTCTTTGAAAACATCCTTGTGCCTTGTTTCAGTTCCAGTTTTATGTATGTTTTCTGCCTTGCACCCGATTATTCCTACATCTGATGGATGGCCTTGGGAATCTAATTCTGGTATTGATGGTTTTGGCTGATTGTCTCCCCTTGTAGCTGCTTTCTTCAATATTGTGTAAATTTAGATCATGAGCTCATGTTTAGCTAAACAGCTGACCTTGTAAGAGGCTTAGGTGTGAACGCTCGTAAGTTTCAGCAGAAAGTCGGCGAAGATTTATTTGTGTCCCTCAAATGAGTGGCCCGCAAGGACCCCGTTTTCTACAAGTGTTGGTCCAATACTCCCTCTAGAGGCAGGGGACTCAGACAGGGCTGCTTTGCGGCCCCCGATCTGGGGCAGGGGCAGTGGGCGGCCTGTGACCCGGGCAGGAGCCCCTCCGCGTGTGTCCCAGGGACCCATCTGCCTGCGAACTTCGGTCACCTGGCAGGAAGCTACGATGCCCAGAACTATGCTTAGCTGTGCAGCGTGGTGTGCTGCGCGGACACGTTCCACACACACTTCAAGTAAGCGGGCGGCCTGAGTGGAAAGGTGAGAGTTTGGGCAGCTGTGCAGAAAAAGAAGGCGCCCTTTGGCCTGGGCCTAAAAACTTGTGACACTCCACTGGGCCTGCCGGGCTCTGAGGGCCCTGCCCTGGGCACCCTGCTCCCCTGCCCTTTGTTCAGTCACAGCAGAGATGGCCACACCCACTCCCTCAGTGAGGGCAGTGTTCCAACCTCCCTCAGCCCCGCCCCCTCTCCGCAGGTTACCATGGACTACAGAGGCTGCATTCTGAGGCCAGGGCGTTCCGAGAATGCCAAGGGCAGACATGATGACCTTAAATGATTTCCTCTTGTGTCAGTGTTGGTAAACTTTAGGAGCTAGGAAATGGTCCACTTTACAGAAATGTTCAAATTTACTGGCATTTCATATATTCTCTGCTCTAACATTGTCCTGACTCTTTCTGTACATTCTTTACTTATGTTTTGGTTCTCCTTAATCAAAGTGTGTCTTTTAAATCTTTTCAAAGAAGATTCTTTGGACTTACTAAATCACCTGAATTTTATACGTTTTCTGTTGTATTAAGTTCTGCTCATATCTTTATTTATCTTTTTTCTATGTTCTCAGGGTTTATTGTTTTGATCTTCTGACGTCAATTAAAACACTTGGTTATTCATTTTAATAAATATTTTACTTATAAAGATTTGAACTTTTGAAGATTCCAGCTTACTTGTAAGTTTCTAAGGGTCAGGTCCTCTCCATTGTTGCTGGCCTAAGGTTTAGTTCACCATATAGCAATGTATATATTGACCTATTTTCCCCTCGACTTTCTGTCATTCCCTACCTCTCACCTTTCTTTGCAGACAAGCCATTTGAAATACCCTTAACTTATTTCACAGCCAATAAGTCATTGAAATAATGTGTATTTTTAGACAAATCTTCTTATATAATTAGGCAGAAAATCTGACCTGCCATAGTTTTCAAAACAGCATAATTTCACTCTTCTCAATGCTTAATCTGTTGTATTACACAACCTTTGAGTATTTAGCTTTATCAATGACATGTACTTTAAAAATGTTTTAGAGATCCTACCAGTCTTTGAAAACATCCTTGTTCCTTGTTTCAGTTCCAGTTTTATGTATATATTCTGCCTTGCACCTGATTATTCCAACAATTGATGGATGGCCTTGGGAATCTAATTCTGGTATTGATAGTCTTTACTGATTGTCTCCCCTCGTAGCTGATTTCTTCATTATTGTGTAAATTTAGATCATGAGCTCATGTTTAGCTAAACAGCTGACCTTGTAAGACGCTTAGGTGTGAACGCTCGTAAGCTTCTGCAGAAAGACGGCAAAGATTTATTTGTGTCCCTCCAATGAGTTGTCCACGAGGACACCGTTTTCTACAAGTGTTGGTCCAATACTCCCTCTAGATGAAGGGGTCTTCGACAGGGCTGATTGGTGGCCCCCGATCTGGGGCAGGGGCAGTGGGCAGCCTGTGGCCCGGGCAGGAGCCTCTTTGCATGTGTCCCTGGGACACATCTGCCTGCGAACTTCGGTCACCTGGCAGGAAGCTACGATGCCCAGACCTATGGTTAGCTGTGCAGCGAGGTGTACTGTGAGGACAGGTTCCACACACACTTCAAGTAAGAGGTCGGCCTGAGTGGAAAGGTGAGAGTTTGGGCAGCTGTGCAGACAAAGAAGGCGCCCTTTGGCCTGGGCCTAAATGCTTGTGACAGCCCACTGGACCTGCCGTCCTCTGAGGGCCCTGCCCTGGGCCCCCTGCTCCCCTGCCCTTTGTTCAGTCACAGCAGAGATGGCCACACCCACTCCTCCAGTGAGGCCAGAGTTCCAACCACCCTCAGCCCCGCCCCCTCTCCGCAGGTTACCATGGACTACAGAGGCTGCATCCTGAGGCCAGGGCGTTCCGAGAATGCCAAAGGCAGACATGATGACCTTAAATGATTTCCTCTTGTGTCAGGTTTGGTAAACTTTAGGAGCTAGGAAATGGTCCACTTTACAGAAATGTTCAAATTTACTGGCATTTCATATATTCTCTGTTATAACATTGTCCTGATTCTTTCTTTATATTCTTTACTTATATTTTTGTTTTCCTTAATCAAAGTGTGTCTTTTCAATCTTTTCAAAGAAGATTCTTTTGACTTACTAAATCACCTCAATTTTATACGTTTTCTGTTGTATTAAGTTCTGCTCATATCTTTATTTATCTTTTTTCTATGTTCTCAGGGTTTATTGTTTTGATCTTCTGATGTCAATTAAAACACTTGGTTATTCATTTTAATAAATATTTTACTTATAAAGATTTGAACTTTTGAAGATTCCAGCGTTCTTGTAAGTTTCTAAGGGTCAGGTCCTCTCCATTGTTGCTGGCCTAAGGTTTAGTTCACCATATAGCAATGTATATATTGACCTATTTTCCCCTCGACTTTCTGTGATTCCCTACATCTCACCTTTCTTTGCAGACAAGCCATTTGAAATACCCTTAACTTATTTCACAGCCAATAAGTCATTGAAATAATGTGTATTTTTAGAGAAATCTTCTTATATAATTAGGCAGAAAATCTCACCTGCCATAGTTTTCAAAACAGCATAATTTCACTCTTCTCAATGCTTAATCTGTTGTATTACACAACCTTTGAGTATTTAGCTTTATCAATGACATTTAGAGATCCTACCAGTCTTTGAAAACATCCTTGTTCCTTGTTTCAGGTCCAGTTTTATGTATATATTCTGCCTTGCACCTGATTATTCCAACAATTGATGGATGGCCTTGGGAATCTAATTCTGGTATTGATAGTCTTTACTGATTGTCTCCCCTCGTAGCTGATTTCTTCATTATTGTGTAAATTTAGATCATGAGCTCATGTTTAGCTAAACAGCTGACCTTTTAAGACGCTTAGGTGTGAACGCTCGTAAGCTTCTGCAGAAAGACGGCAAAGATTTATTTGTGTCCCTCCAATGAGTTGCCCACGAGGACACCGTTTTCTACAAGTGTTGGTCCAATACTCCCTCTAGAGGAAGGGGTCTTCGATAGGGCTGATTGGTGGCCCCCGATCTGGGGCAGGGGCTGTGGGCAGCCTGTGGCCCGGGCAGGAGCCTCTTTGCATGTGTCCCTGGGACACATCTGCCTGCGAACTTCGGTCACCTGGCAGGAAGCTACAATGCCCAGACCTATGGTTAGCTGTGCAGCGAGGTGTACTGTGAGGACAGGTTCCACACACACTTCAATAAGAGGTCGGCCTGAGTGGAAAGGTGAGAGTTTGGGCAGCTGTGCAGACAAAGAAGGCGCCCTTTGGCCTGGGCCTAAATGCTTGTGACAGCCCACTGGACCTGCCGTGCTCTGAGGGCCCTGCCCTGGGCCCCCTGCTCCCCTGCCCTTTGTTCAGTCACAGCAGAGATGGCCACACCCACTCCTCCAGTGAGGCCAGAGTTCCAACCACCCTCAGCCCCGCCCCCTCTCCGCAGGTTACCATGGACTACAGAGGCTGCATCCTGAGGCCAGGGCGTTCCGAGAATGCCAAGGGCAGACATGATGACCTTAAATGATTTCCTCTTGTGTCAGGTTTGGTAAACTTTAGGAGCTAGGAAATGGTCCACTTTACAGAAATGTTCAAATTTACTGGCATTTCATATATTCTCTGCTATAACATTGTCCTGATTCTTTCTGTATATTCTATACTTATGTTTTTGTTTTCCTTAATCAAAGTGTGTCTTTTCAATCTTTTCAAAGAAGATTCTTTGGACTTACTAAATCACCTCAATTTTATCCGTTTTCTGTTGTATTAAGTTCTGCTCATATCTTTATTTATCCTTTTTCTATGTTCTCAGGGTTTATTGTTTTGATCTTCTGATGTCAATTAAAACACTTGGTTATTCATTTTAATAAATATTTTACTTATAAAGATTTGAACTTTTGAAGATTCCAGCTTACTTGTAAGTTTCTAAGGGTCAGGTCCTCTCCATTGTTGCTGGCCTAAGGTTTAGTTCACCATATAGCAATGTATATATTGACCTATTTTCCCCTCGACTTTCTGTGATTCCCTACATCTCACCTTTCTTTGCAGACAAGCCATTTGAAATAACCTTAACTTATTTCACAGCCAATAAGTCATTGAATTAATGTGTATTTTTAGAGAAATCTTCTTATATAATTAGGCAGAAAATCTCACCTGCCATAGTTTTCAAAACAGCATAATTTCACTCTTCTCAATGCTTAATCTGTTGTATTACACAACCTTTGAGTATTTAGCTTTATCAATGACATGTACTTTAAAAATGTTTTAGAGATCCTACCAGTCTTTGAAAACATCCTTGTTCCTTCTTTCAGTTCCAGTTTTATGTATATATTCTGCCTTGCACCTGATTATTCCAACAATTGATGGATGGCCTTGGGAATCTAATTCTGGTATTGATAGTCTTTACTGATTGTCTCCCCTCGTAGCTGATTTCTTCATTATTGTGTAAATTTAGATCATGAGCTCATGTTTAGCTAAACAGCTGACCTTGTAAGACGCTTAGGTGTGAACGCTCGTAAGCTTCCGCAGAAAGACGGCAAAGATTATTTGTGTCCCTCCAATGAGTTGCCCACGAGGACACCGTTTTCTACAAGTGTTGGTCCAATACTCCCTCTAGAGGAAGGGGACTCCGACAGGGCTGATTGGCGGCCCCCGATCTGGGGCAGGGGCAGTGGGCAGCCTGTGTCCCGGGCAGGAGCCTCTTTGCATGTGTCCCTGGGACACATCTGCCTGCGAACTTCGGTCACCTGGCAGGAAGCTACGATGCCCAGACCTATGGTTAGCTGTGCAGCGAGGTGTACTGTGAGGACAGGTTCCACACACACTTCAAGTAAGAGGTCGGCCTGAGTGGAAAGGTGAGAGTTTGGACAGCTGTGCAGACAAAGAAGGCGCCCTTTGGCCTGGGCCTAAATGCTTGTGACAGCCCACTGGAACTGCCGTGCTCTGAGGGCCCTGAACTGGGCCCCCTGCTCCCCTGCCCTTTGTTCAGTCACAGCAGAGATGGCCACACCCACTCCTTCAGTGAGGGCAGAGTTCTAACCACCCTCAGCCCCGCCCCCTCTCCGCAGTTTACCATGGACTACAGAGGCTGCATCCTGAGGCCAGGGCGTTCCGAGAATGCCAAGGGCAGACATGATGACCTTAAATGATTTCCTCTTGTGTCAGGTTTGGTAAACTTTAGGAGCTAGGAAATGGTCCACTTTACAGAAATGTTCAAATTTACTGGCATTTCATATATTCTCTGCTATAACATTGTCCTGATTCTTTCTGTATATTCTATACTTATGTTTTTGTTTTCCTTAATCAAAGTGTGTCTTTTCAATCTTTTCAAAGAAGATTTTTGGACTTACTAAATCACCTCAATTTTATACGTTTTCTGTTGTATTAAGTTCTGCTCATATCTTTTTTTATCTTTTTTCTATGTTCTCAGGGTTTATTGTTTTGATCTTCTGATGTCAATTAAAACACTTGGTTATTCATTTTAATAAATATTTTACTTATAAAGATTTGAACTTTTGAAGATTCCAGCTTACTTGTAAGTTTCTAAGGGTCAGGTCCTCTCCATTGTTGCTGGCCTAAGGTTTAGTTCACCATATAGCAATGTATATATTGACCTATTTTCCCCTCGACTTTCTGTGATTCCCTACATCTCACCTTTCTTTGCAGACAAGCCATTTGAAATAACCTTAACTTATTTCACAGCCAATAAGTCATTGAATTAATGTGTATTTTTAGAGAAATCTTCTTATATAATTAGGCAGAAAATCTCACCTGCCATAGTTTTCAAAACAGCATAATTTCACTCTTCTCAATGCTTAATCTGTTGTATTACACAACCTTTGAGTATTTTGCTTTATCAATGACATGTACTTTAAAAATGTTTTAGAGATCCTACCAGTCTTTGAAAACATCCTTGTTCCTTGTTTCAGTTCCAGTTTTATGTATATATTCTGCCTTGCACCTGATTATTCCAACAATTGATGGATGGCCTTGGGAATCTAATTCTGGTATTGATAGTCTTTACTGATTGTCTCCCCTCGTAGCTGATTTCTTCATTATTGTGTAAATTTAGATCATGAGCTCATGTTTAGCTAAACAGCTGACCTTGTAAGACGCTTAGGTGTGAACGCTCGTAAGCTTCCGCAGAAAGACGGCAAAGATTATTTGTGTCCCTCCAATGAGTTGCCCACGAGGACACCGTTTTCTACAAGTGTTGGTCCAATACTCCCTCTAGAGGAACGGGACTCCGACAGGGCTGATTGGCGGCCCCCGATCTGGGGCAGGGGCATTGGGCAGCCTGTGGCCCGGGCCGGAGCCTCTTTGCATGTGTCCCTGGGACACATCTGCCTGCGAACTTCAGTCACCTGGCAGGAAGCTACGATGCCCAGACCTATGTTTAGCTGTGCAGCGAGGTGTACTGTGAGGACAGGTTCCACACACACTTCAAGTAAGAGGTCGGCCTGAGTGGAAAGGTGAGAGTTTGGGCAGCTGTGCAGACAAAGAAGGCGCCCTTTGGCCTGGGCCTAAATGCTTGTGACACCCCACTGGACCTGCCGTGCTCTGAGGGCCCTGCCCTGGGCCCCCTGCTCCCCTGCCCTTTGTTCAGTCACAGCAGAGATGGCCACACCCACTCCTCCAGTGAGGGCAGAGTTCCAACCACCCTCAGCCCCGCCCCCTCTCCGCAGGTTACCGTGGACTACAGAGGCTGCATCCTGAGGCCAGGGCGTTCCGAGAATGCCAAGGGCAGACATGATGACCTTAAATGATTTCCTCTTGTGTCAGGTTTGGTAAACTTTAGGAGCTAGGAAATGGTCCACTTTACAGAAATGTTCAAATTTACTGGCATTTCATATATTCTCTGCTATAACATTGTCCTGATTCTTTCTGTATATTCTATACTTATGTTTTTGTTTTCCTTAATCAAAGTGTGTCTTTTCAATCTTTTCAAAGAAGATTCTTTGGACTTACTAAATCACCTGAATTTTATACGTTTTCTGTTGTATTAAGTTCTGCTCATATCTTTATCTTTTTTCTATGTTCTCAGTGTTTATTGTTTTGATCTTCTGATGTCAATTAAAACACTTGGTTATTCATTTTAATAAATATTTTACTTATAAAGATTTGAACTTTTGAAGATTCCAGCTTACTTGTAAGTTTCGAAGGGTCAGGTCCTCTCCATTGTTGCTGGCCTAAGGCTTAGTTCACCATACAGCAATGTATATATTGACCTATTTTCCCCTCGACTTTCTGTGATTCCCTACATCTCACCTTTCTTTGCAGACAAGCCATTTGAAATACCCTTAACTTATTTCACAGCCAATAAGTCATTGAAATAATGTGTATTTTTTAGAGAAATCTTCTTATATAATTAGGCAGAAAATCTCACCTGCCATAGTTTTCAAAACAGCATAATTTCACTCTTCTCAATGCTTAATCTGTTGTATTACACAACCTTTGAGTATTTAGCTTTATCAATGACATGTACTTTAAAAATGTTTTAGACATCCTACCAGTCTTTGAAAACATCCTTGTTCCTTGTTTCAGGTCCAGTTTTATGTATATATTCTGCCTTGCACCTGATTATTCCAACAATTGATGGATGGCCTTGGGAATCTAATTCTGGTATTGATAGTCTTTACTGATTGTCTCCCCTCGTAGCTGATTTCTTCATTATTGTGTCAATTTAGATCATGAGCTCATGTTTAGCTAAACAGATGACCTTGTAAGACGCTTAGGTGTGAACGCTCGTAAGCTTCCGCAGAAAGACGGCAAAGATTATTTGTGTCCCTCCAATGAGTTGCCCACGAGGACACCGTTTTCTACAAGTGTTGGTCCAATACTCCCTCTAGAGGAAGGGGACTCAGACAGGGCTGATTGGCGGCCCCCGATCTGGGGCAGGGGCAGTGGGCAGCCTGTGGCCCGGGCCGGAGCCTCTTTGCATGTGTCCCTGGGACACATCTGCCTGCGAACTTCGGTCACCTGGCAGGAAGGTACGATGCCCAGACCTATGGTTAGCTGTGCAGCGTGGTGTGCTGCGCGGACACGTTCCACACACACTTCAAGTAAGCGGGCGGCCTGAGTGGAAAGGTGAGAGTTTGGGCAGCTGTGCAGACAAAGAAGGCGCCCTTTGGCCTGGGCCTAAAAGCTTGTAACACTCCACTGGGCCTGCCCGGCTCTGAGGGCCCTGCCCTGGGCCCCCTGCTCCCCTGCCCTTTGTTCAGTCACAGCAGAGATGGCCACACCCACTCCCTCAGTGAGGGCAGTGTTCCAACCTCCCTCAGCCCCGCCCCCTCTCCGCAGGTTACCATGGACTACAGAGGCTGCATTCTGAGGCCAGGGCGTTCCGAGAATGCCAAGGGCAGACATGATGACCTTAAATGATTTCCTCTTGTGTCAGTGTTGGTAAACTTTAGGAGCTAGGAAATGGTCCACTTTACAGAAATGTTCAAATTTACTGGCATTTCATATATTCTCTGCTCTAACATTGTCCTGACTCTTTCTGTATATTCTTTACTTATGTTTTGGTTTTCCTTAATCAAAATGTGTCTTTTAAATCTTTTCAAAGAAGATTCTTTGGACTTACTAAATCACCTGAATTTTATACGTTTTCTGTTGTATTAAGTTCTGCTCATATCTTTATTTATCTTTTCTCAATGTTCTCAGGGTTTATTGTTTTCATCTTCTGATGTCAATTAAAACACTTGGTTATTCATTTTAATAAATCTTTTTACTTATAAAGATTTGAACTTTTGAAGATTCCAGCTTACTTGTACGTGTCTAAGGGTCAGGTCCTCTCCATTGTTGCTGGCCTAAGGCTTAGTTCACCATACAGCAATGTATATATTGACCTATTTTCCCCTCGACTTTCTGTGATTCCCTACATCTCACCTTTCTTTGCAGACAAGCCATTTGAAATACCCTTAACTTATTTCACAGCCAATAAGTCTTTGAAATAATGTGTATTTTTTAGAGAAATCTTCTTATATAATTAGGCAGAAAATCTGACCTGCCATAGTTTTCAAAACAGCATAATTTCACTCTTCTCAATGATTAATCTGTTGTATTACACAACCTTGGAGTATTTAGCTTTATCAATGACATGTCCTTGAAAAATGTTTTAGAGATCCTACCAGTCTTTGAAAACATCCTTGTGCCTTGTTTCAGTTCCAGTTTTATGTATATTTTCTGCCTTGCACCCGATTATTCCTTCATCTGATGGATGGCCTTGGGAATCTAATTCTGGTATTGATGGTTTCGGCTGATTGTCTCCCCTTGTACCTGCTTTCTTCATTATTGTGTAAATTTAGATCATGAGCTCATGTTTAGCTAAACAGCTGACCTTGTAAGAGGCTTAGGTATGAACGCTCGTAAGTTTCAGCAAAAAGCCGGCAAAGATTTATTTGTGTCCCTCCAACGAGTGGCCCGCAAGGACCCCGTTTTCTACAAGTGTTGGTCCAATACTCCCTCTAGAGGCAGGGGACTCAGAGAGGGCTGCTTTGCGGCCCCCGATCAGAGGCAGGGGCAGTGGGATGCCTGTGACCCGGGCAGGAGCCCCTCCGCGTGTGTCCCGGGGACCCATCTGCCTGCGAACTTCGGTCACATTGCAGGAAGCTACGATGCCCAGAACTATGCTTAGCTGTGCAGCGCGGTGTACTGCGCGGACACGTTCCACACACACTTCAAGTAAGAGGGCGGCCTGAGTGGAAAGGTGAGAGTTTGGGCAGCTGTGCAGACAAAGAAGGCGCCCTTTGGCCTGGGCCTAAAAACTTGTGACACTCCACTGGGCCTGCCGGGCTCTGAGGGCCCTGCCCTGGGCCCCCTGCTCCCCTGCCCTTTGTTCAGTCACAGCAGAGATGGCCACACCCACTCCCTCAGTGAGGGCAGTGTTCCAACCTCCCTCAGCCCCGCCCCCTCTCCGCAGGTTACCATGGACTACAGAGGCTGCATTCTGAGGCCAGGGCGTTCCGAGAATGCCAAGGGCAGACATGATGACCTTAAATGATTTCCTCTTGTGTCAGTGTTGGTAAACTTTAGGAGCTAGGAAATGGTCCACTTGACAGAAATGTTCAAATTTACTGGCATTTCATATATTGTCTGCTCTAACATTGTCCTGACTCTTTCTGTATATTCTTTACTTATGTTTTGGTTTTCCTTAATCAAAGTGTGTCTTTTAAATCTTTTCAAAGAAGATTCTTTGGACTTACTAAATCACCTGAATTTTATACGTTTTCTGTTGTATTAAGTTCTGCTCATATCTTTATTTATCTTTTCTCTATGTTCTCAGGGTTTATTGTTTTCATCTTCTGATGTCAATTAAAACACTTGGTTATTCATTTTAATAAACCTTTTTACTTATAAAGATTTGAACTTTTGAAGATTCCAGCTTACTTGTACGTGTCTAAGGGTCAGGTCCTCTCCATTGTTGCTGGCCTAAGGCTTAGTTCACCATACAGCAATGTATATATTGACCTATTTTCCCCTCGACTTTCTGTGATTCCCTACATCTCACCTTTCTTTGCAGACAAGCCATTTGAAATACCCTTAACTTATTTCACAGCCAATAAGTCTTTGAAATAATGTGTATTTTTCAGAGAAATCTTCTTATATAATTAGGCAGAAAATCTGACCTGCCATAGTTTTCAAAACAGCATAATTTCACTCTTCTCAATGATTAATCTGTTGTATTACACAACCATGGAGTATTTAGCTTTATCAATGACATGTCCTTGAAAAATGTTTTAGAGATCCTACCAGTCTTTGAAAACATCCTTGTGCCTTGTTTCAGTTCCAGTTTTATGTATGTTTTCTGCCTTGCACCCGATTATTCCTACATCTGATGGATGGCCTTGGGAATCTAATTCTGGTATTGATGGTTTTGGCTGATTGTCTCCCCTTGTAGCTGCTTTCTTCAATATTGTGTAAATTTAGATCATGAGCTCATGTTTAGCTAAACAGCTGACCTTGTAAGAGGCTTAGGTGTGAACGCTCGTAAGTTTCAGCAGAAAGTCGGCGAAGATTTATTTGTGTCCCTCAAATGAGTGGCCCGCAAGGACCCCGTTTTCTACAAGTGTTGGTCCAATACTCCCTCTAGAGGCAGGGGACTCAGACAGGGCTGCTTTGCGGCCCCCGATCTGGGGCAGGGGCAGTGGGCGGCCTGTGACCCGGGCAGGAGCCCCTCCGCGTGTGTCCCAGGGACCCATCTGCCTGCGAACTTCGGTCACCTGGCAGGAAGCTACGATGCCCAGAACTATGCTTAGCTGTGCAGCGTGGTGTGCTGCGCGGACACGTTCCACACACACTTCAAGTAAGCGGGCGGCCTGAGTGGAAAGGTGAGAGTTTGGGCAGCTGTGCAGAAAAAGAAGGCGCCCTTTGGCCTGGGCCTAAAAACTTGTGACACTCCACTGGGCCTGCCGGGCTCTGAGGGCCCTGCCCTGGGCACCCTGCTCCCCTGCCCTTTGTTCAGTCACAGCAGAGATGGCCACACCCACTCCCTCAGTGAGGGCAGTGTTCCAACCTCCCTCAGCCCCGCCCCCTCTCCGCAGGTTACCATGGACTACAGAGGCTGCATTCTGAGGCCAGGGCGTTCCGAGAATGCCAAGGGCAGACATGATGACCTTAAATGATTTCCTCTTGTGTCAGTGTTGGTAAACTTTAGGAGCTAGGAAATGGTCCACTTTACAGAAATGTTCAAATTTACTGGCATTTCATATATTCTCTGCTCTAACATTGTCCTGACTCTTTCTGTACATTCTTTACTTATGTTTTGGTTCTCCTTAATCAAAGTGTGTCTTTTAAATCTTTTCAAAGAAGATTCTTTGGACTTACTAAATCACCTGAATTTTATACGTTTTCTGTTGTATTAAGTTCTGCTCATATCTTTATTTATCTTTTCTCAATGTTCTTAGGATTTATTGTTTTCATCTTCTGATGTCAATTAAAACACTTGGTTATTCATTTTAATAAATCTTTTTACTTATAAAGATTTGAACTTTTGAAGATTCCAGCTTACTTGTACGTGTCTAAGGGTCAGGTCCTCTCCATTGTTGCTGGCCTAAGGCTTAGTTCACCATACAGCAATGTATATATTGACCTATTTTCCCCTCGACTTTCTGTGATTCCCTACATCTCACCTTTCTTTGCAGACAAGCCATTTGAAATACCCTTAACTTATTTCACAGCCAATAAGTCTTTGAAATAATGTGTATTTTTTAGAGAAATCTTCTTCTATAATTAGGCAGAAAATCTGACCTGCCATAGTTTTCAAAACAGCATAATTTCACTCTTCTCAATGATTAATCTGTTGTATTACACAACCTTGGAGTATTTAGCTTTATCAATGACATGTCCTTGAAAAATGTTTTAGAGATCCTACCAGTCTTTGAAAACATCCTTGTGCCTTGTTTCAGTTCCAGTTTTATGTATATTTTCTGCCTTGCACCCGAGTATTCCTACATCTGATGGATGGCCTTGGGAATCTAATTCTGGTATTGATGGTTTTGGCTGATTGTCTCCCCTTGTAGCTGCTTTCTTCAATATTGTGTAAATTTAGATCATGAGCTCATGTTTAGCTAAACAGCTGACCTTGTAATAGGCTTAGGTGTGAACGCTCGTACATTTCAGCAGAAAGTCGGCAAAGATTTATTTGTGTCCCTCCAATGAGTGGCCCGCAAGGACCCCGTTTTCTACAAGTGTTGGTCCAATACTCCCTCTAGAGGCATGGGACTCAGACAGGGCTGCTTTGCGGCCCCCGATCTGGGGCAGGGGCAGTGGGCGGCCAGTGACCCGGGCAGGAGCCTCTCCGCGTGTGTCCCTGGGACCCATCTGCCTGCGAAATTCGGTCACCTGGCAGGAAGCTACGATGCCCAGAACTATGCTTAGCTGTGCAGCGCGGTGTACTGCGCGGACACGTTCCACACACACTTCAAGTAAGAGGGCGGCCTGAGTGGAAAGGTGAGAGTTTGGGCAGCTGTGCAGACAAAGAAGGCGCCCTTTGGCCTGGGCCTAAAATCTTGTGACACTCCACTGGGCCTGCCGGGCTCTGAGGGCCCTGCCCTGGGCCCCCTGCTCCCCTGCCCTTTGTTCAGTCACAGCAGAGATGGCCACACCCACTCCCTCAGTGAGGGCAGTGTTCCAAACTCCCTCAGCCCCGCCCCCTCTCTGCAGCTTACCATGGACTACAGAGGCTGCATTCTGAGGCCAGGGCGTTCCGAGAATGCCAAGGGCAGACATGATGACCTTAAATGATTTCCTCTTGTGTCAGTGTTGGTAAACTTTAGGAGCTAGGAAATGGTCCACTTGACAGAAATGTTCAAATTTACTGGCATTTCATATATTCTCTGCTCTAACATTGTCCTGACTCTTTCTGTATATTCTTTACTTATGTTTTTGTTTTCCTTAATCAAAGTGTGTCTTTTAAATCTTTTCAAAGAAGATTCTTTGGACTTACTAAATCACCTGAATTTTATACGTTTTCTGTTGTATTAAGTTCTGCTCATATCTTTATTTATCTTTTCTCTATGTTCTCAGGGTTTATTGTTTTCATCTTCTGATGTCAATTAAAACACTTGGTTATTCATTTTAATAAATCTTTTTACTTATAAAGATTTGAACTTTTGAAGATTCCAGCTTACTTGTACGTGTCTAAGGGTCAGGTCCTCTCCATTGTTGCTGGCCTAAGGCTTAGTTCACCATACAGCAATGTATATATTGACCTATTTTCCCCTCGACTTTCTGTGATTCCCTACATCTCACCTTTCTTTGCAGACAAGCCATTTGAAACACCCTTAACTTATTTCACAGCCAATAAGTCTTTGAAATAATGTGTATTTTTTAGAGAAATCTTCTTATATAATTAGGCAGAAAATCTGACCTGCCATAGTTTTCAAAACAGCATAATTTCACTCTTCTCAATGATTAATCTGTTGTATTACACAACCTTGGAGTATTTAGCTTTATCAATGACATGTCCTTGAAAAATGTTTTAGAGATCCTACCAGTCTTTGAAAACATCCTTGTGCCTTGTTTCAGTTCCAGTTTTATGTATATTTTCTGCCTTGCACCCGATTATTCCTACATCTGATGGATGGCCTTGGGAATCTAATTCTGGTATTGATGGTTTTGGCTGATTGTCTCACCTTGTAGCTGCTTTCTTCATTATTGTGTAAATTTAGATCATGAGCTCATGTTTACCTAAACAGCTGACCTTGTAAGAGGCTTAGGTGTGAACGCTCGTAAGTTTCAGCAGAAAGTCGGCAAAGATTTATTTGTGTCCCTCCAATGAGTGGCCCGCAAGGACCCCGTTTTCTACAAGTGTTGGTCCAATACTCCCTCTAGAGGCACGGGACTCAGACAGGGCTGCTTTGCGGCACCCGATCTGGGGCAGGGGCAGTGTGCGGCCTGTGACCCGGGCAGGAGCCCCTCCGCGTGTGTCCCAGGGACCCATCTGCCTGCGAACTTCGGTCACCTGGCAGGAAGCTACGATGCCCAGAACTATGCTTAGCTGTGCAGCGTGGTGTGCTGCGCGGACACGTTCCACACACACTTCAAGTAAGCGGGCGGCCTGAGTGGAAAGGTGAGAGTTTGGGCAGCTGTGCAGACAAAGAAGGCGCCCTTTGGCCTGGGCCTAAAAACTTGTGACACTCCACTGGGCCTGCCGGGCTCTGAGGGCCCTGCCCTGGGCACCCTGCTCCCCTGACCTTTGTTCAGTCACAGCAGAGATGGCCACACCCACTCCCTCAGTGAGGGCAGTGTTCCAACCTCCCTCAGCCCCGCCCCCTCTCTGCAGTTTACCATGGACTACAGAGGCTGCATTCTGAGGCCAGGGCGTTCCGAGAATGCCAAGGGCAGACATGATGCCCTTAAATGATTTCCTCTTGTGTCAGTGTTGGTAAACTTTAGGAGCTAGGAAATGGTCCACTTTACAGAAATGTTCAAATTTACTGGCATTTCATATATTCTCTGCTCTAACATTGTCCTGACTCTTTCTGTACATTCTTTACTTATGTTTTGGTTCTCCTTAATCAAAGTGTGTCTTTTAAATCTTTTCAAAGAAGATTCTTTGGACTTACTAAATCACCTGAATTTTATACGTTTTCTGTTGTATTAAGTTCTGCTCATATCTTTATTTATCTTTTCTCTATGTTCTCAGGGTTTATTGTTTTCATCTTCTGATGTCAATTAAAACACTTGGTTATTCATTTTAATAAATGTTTTTACTTATAAAGATTTGAACTTTTGAAGATTCCAGCTTACTTGTACGTGTCTAAGGGTCAGGTCCTCTCCATTGTTGCTGGCCTAAGGCTTAGTTCACCATACAGCAATGTATATATTGACCTATTTTCCCCTCGACTTTCTGTGATTCCCTACATCTCACCTTTCTTTGCAGACAAGCCATTTGAAACACCCTTAACTTATTTCACAGCCAATAAGTCTTTGAAATAATGTGTATTTTTCAGAGAAATCTTCTTATATAATTAGGCAGAAAATCTGACCTGCCATAGTTTTCAAAACAGCATAATTTCACTCTTCTCAATGATTAATCTGTTGTATTACACAACCTTGGAGTATTTAGCTTTATCAATGACATGTCCTTGAAAAATGTTTTAGAGATCCTACCAGTCTTTGAAAACATCCTTGTGCCTTGTTTCAGTTCCAGTTTTATGTATATTTTCTGCCTTGCACCCGATTATTCCTACATCTGATGGATGGCCTTGGGCATCTAATTCTGGTATTGATGGTTTTGGCTGATTGTCTCACCTTGTAGCTGCTTTCTTCATTATTGTGTAAATTTAGATCATGAGCTCATGTTTACCTAAACAGCTGACCTTGTAAGAGGCTTAGGTGTGAACGCTCGTAAGTTTCAGCAGAAAGTCGGCAAAGATTTATTTGTGTCCCTCCAATGAGTGGCCCGCAAGGACCCCGTTTTCTACAAGTGTTGGTCCAATACTCCCTCTAGAGGCAGGGGACTCAGACAGGGCTGCTTTGCGGCACCCGATCAGGGGCAGGGGCAGTGGGCGGCCTGTGACCCGGGCAGGAGCCCCTCCGCGTGTGTCCCAGGGACCCATCTGCCTGCGAACTTCGGTCACCTGGCAGGAAGCTACGATGCCCAGAACTATGCTTAGCTGTGCAGCGTGGTGTGCTGCGCGGACACGTTCCACACACACTTCAAGTAAGCGGGCGGCCTGAGTGGAAAGGTGAGAGTTTGGGCAGCTGTGCAGAAAAAGAAGGCGCCCTTTGGCCTGGGCCTAAAAACTTGTGACACTCCACTGGGCCTGCCGGGCTCTGAGGGCCCTGCCCTGGGCACCCTGCTCCCCTGACCTTTGTTCAGTCACAGCAGAGATGGCCACACCCACTCCCTCAGTGAGGGCAGTGTTCCAACCTCCCTCAGCCCCGCCCCCTCTCTGCAGGTTACCATGGACTACAGAGGCTGCATTCTGAGGCCAGGGCGTTCCGAGAATGCCAAGGGCAGACATGATGCCCTTAAATGATTTCCTCTTGTGTCAGTGTTGGTAAACTTTAGGAGCTAGGAAATGGTCCACTTTACAGAAATGTTCAAATTTACTGGCATTTCATATATTCTCTGCTCTAACATTGTCCTGACTCTTTCTGTACATTCTTTACTTATGTTTTGGTTCTCCTTAATCAAAGTGTGTCTTTTAAATCTTTTCAAAGAAGATTCTTTGGACTTACTAAATCACCTGAATTTTATACGTTTTCTGTTGTATTAAGTTCTGCTCATATCTTTATTTATCTTTTCTCTATGTTCTCAGGGTTTATTGTTTTCATCTTCTGATGTCAATTAAAACACTTGGTTATTCATTTTAATAAATCTTTTTACTTATAAAGATTTGAACTTTTGAAGATTCCAGCTTACTTGTACGTGTCTAAGGGTCAGGTCCTCTCCATTGTTGCTGGCCTAAGGCTTAGTTCACCATACAGCAATGTATATATTGACCTATTTTCCCCTCGACTTTCTGTGATTCCCTACATCTCACCTTTCTTTGCAGACAAGCCATTTGAAACACCCTTAACTTATTTCACAGCCAATAAGTCTTTGAAATAATGTGTATTTTTCAGAGAAATCTTCTTATATAATTAGGCAGAAAATCTGACCTGCCATAGTTTTCAAAACAGCATAATTTCACTCTTCTCAATGATTAATCTGTTGTATTACACAACCTTGGAGTATTTAGCTTTATCAATGACATGTCCTTGAAAAATGTTTTAGAGATCCTACCAGTCTTTGAAAACATCCTTGTGCCTTGTTTCAGTTCCAGTTTTATGTATATTTTCTGCCTTGCACCCGATTATTCCTACATCTGATGGATGGCCTTGGGCATCTAATTCTGGTATTGATGGTTTTGGCTGATTGTCTCACCTTGTAGCTGCTTTCTTCATTATTGTGTAAATTTAGATCATGAGCTCATGTTTACCTAAACAGCTGACCTTGTAAGAGGCTTAGGTGTGAACGCTCGTAAGTTTCAGCAGAAAGTCGGCAAAGATTTATTTGTGTCCCTCCAATGAGTGGCCCGCAAGGACCCCGTTTTCTACAAGTGTTGGTCCAATACTCCCTCTAGAGGCACGGGATTCAGACAGGGCTGCTTTGCGGCACCCGATCAGGGGCAGGGGCAGTGGGCGGCCTGTGACCCGGGCAGGAGCCCCTCCGCGTGTGTCCCAGGGACCCATCTGCCTGCGAACTTCGGTCACCTGGCAGGAAGCTACGATGCCCAGAACTATGCTTAGCTGTGCAGCGTGGTGTGCTGCGCGGACACGTTCCACACACACTTCAAGTAAGCGGGCGGCCTGAGTGGAAAGGTGAGAGTTTGGGCAGCTGTGCAGAAAAAGAAGGCGCCCTTTGGCCTGGGCCTAAAAACTTGTGACACTCCACTGGGCCTGCCGGGCTCTGAGGGCCCTGCCCTGGGCACCCTGCTCCCCTGACCTTTGTTCAGTCACAGCAGAGATGGCCACACCCACTCCCTCAGTGAGGGCAGTGTTCCAACCTCCCTCAGCCCCGCCCCCTCTCTGCAGGTTACCATGGACTACAGAGGCTGCATTCTGAGGCCAGGGCGTTCCGAGAATGCCAAGGGCAGACATGATGCCCTTAAATGATTTCCTCTTGTGTCAGTGTTGGTAAACTTTAGGAGCTAGGAAATGGTCCACTTTACAGAAATGTTCAAATTTACTGGCATTTCATATATTCTCTGCTCTAACATTGTCCTGACTCTTTCTGTACATTCTTTACTTATGTTTTGGTTCTCCTTAATCAAAGTGTGTCTTTTAAATCTTTTCAAAGAAGATTCTTTGGACTTACTAAATCACCTGAATTTTATACGTTTTCTGTTGTATTAAGTTCTGCTCATATCTTTATTTATCTTTTCTCAATGTTCTCAGGATTTATTGTTTTCATCTTCTGATGTCAATTAAAACACTTGGTTATTCATTTTAATAAATCTTTTTACTTATAAAGATTTGAACTTTTGAAGATTCCAGCTTACTTGTACGTGTCTAAGGGTCAGGTCCTCTCCATTGTTGCTGGCCTAAGGCTTAGTTCACCATACAGCAATGTATATATTGACCTATTTTCCCCTCGACTTTCTGTGATTCCCTACATCTCACCTTTCTTTGCAGACAAGCCATTTGAAATACCCTTAACTTATTTCACAGCCAATAAGTCTTTGAAATAATCTGTATTTTTTAGAGAAATCTTCTTCTATAATTAGGCAGAAAATCTGACCTGCGATAGTTTTCAAAACAGCATAATTTCACTCTTCTCAATGATTAATCTGTTGTATTACACAACCTTGGAGTATTTAGCTTTATCAATGACATGTCCTTGAAAAATGTTTTAGAGATCCTACCAGTCTTTGAAAACATCCTTGTGCCTTGTTTCAGTTCCAGTTTTATGTATATTTTCTGCCTTGCACCCGATTATTCCTACATCTGATGGATGGCCTTGGGAATCTAATTCTGGTATTGATGGTTTTGGCTGATTGTCTCCCCTTGTAGCTGCTTTCTTCAATATTGTGTAAATTTAGATCATGAGCTCATGTTTAGCTAAACAGCTGACCTTGTAATAGGCTTAGGTGTGAACGCTCGTACATTTCAGCAGAAAGTCGGCAAAGATTTATTTGTGTCCCTCCAATGAGTGGCCCGCAAGGACCCCGTTTTCTACAAGTGTTGGTCCAATACTCCCTCTAGAGGCATGGGACTCAGACAGGGCTGCTTTGCGGCCCCCAATCTGGGGCAGGGGCAGTGGGCGGCCAGTGACCCGGGCAGGAGCCTCTCCGCGTGTGTCCCTGGGACCCATCTGCCTGCGAAATTCGGTCACCTGGCAGGAAGCTACGATGCCCAGAACTATGCTTAGCTGTGCAGCGCGGTGTACTGCGCGGACACGTTCCACACACACTTCAAGTAAGATGGCGGCCTGAGTGGAAAGGTGTGAGTTTGGGCAGCTGTGCAGACAAAGAAGGCGCCCTTTGGCCTGGGCCTAAAATCTTGTGACACTCCACTGGGCCTGCCGGGCTCTGAGGGCCCTGCCCTGGGCCCCCTGCTCCCCTGCCCTTTGTTCAGTCACAGCAGAGATGGCCACACCCACTCCCTCAGTGAGGGCAGTGTTCCAAACTCCCTCAGCCCCGCCCCCTCTCTGCAGCTTACCATGGACTACAGAGGCTGCATTCTGAGGCCAGGGCGTTCCGAGAATGCCAAGGGCAGACATGATGACCTTAAATGATTTCCTCTTGTGTCAGTGTTGGTAAACTTTAGGAGCTAGGAAATGGTCCACTTGACAGAAATGTTCAAATTTACTGGCATTTCATATATTCTCTGCTCTAACATTGTCCTGACTCTTTCTGTATATTCTTTACTTATGTTTTGGTTTTCCTTAATCAAAGTGTGTCTTTTAAATCTTTTCAAAGAAGATTCTTTGGACTTACTAAATCACCTGAATTTTATACGTTTTCTGTTGTATTAAGTTCTGCTCATATCTTTATTTATCTTTTCTCTATGTTCTCAGGGTTTATTGTTTTCATCTTCTGATGTCAATTAAAACACTTGGTTATTCATTTTAATAAATCTTTTTACTTATAAAGATTTGAACTTTTGAAGATTCCAGCTTACTTGTACGTGTCTAAGGGTCAGGTCCTCTCCATTGTTGCTGGCCTAAGGCTTAGTTCACCATACAGCAATGTATATATTGACCTATTTTCCCCTCGACTTTCTGTGATTCCCTACATCTCACCTTTCTTTGCAGACAAGCCATTTGAAACACCCTTAACTTATTTCACAGCCAATAAGTCTTTGAATTAATGTGTATTTTTTAGAGAAATCTTCTTATATAATTAGGCAGAAAATCTGACCTGCCATAGTTTTCAAAACAGCATAATTTCACTCTTCTCAATGATTAATCTGTTGTATTACACAACCTTGGAGTATTTAGCTTTATCAATGACATGTCCTTGAAAAATGTTTTAGAGATCCTACCAGTCTTTGAAAACATCCTTGTGCCTTGTTTCAGTTCCAGTTTTATGTATATTTTCTGCCTTGCACCCGATTATTCCTACATCTGATGGATGGCCTTGGGAATCTAATTCTGGTATTGATGGTTTTGGCTGATTGTCTCACCTTGTAGCTGCTTTCTTCATTATTGTGTAAATTTAGATCATGAGCTCATGTTTACCTAAACAGCTGACCTTGTAAGAGGCTTAGGTGTGAACGCTCGTAAGTTTCAGCAGAAAGTCGGCAAAGATTTATTTGTGTCCCTCCAATGAGTGGCCCGCAAGGACCCCGTTTTCTACAAGTGTTGGTCCAATACTCCCTCTAGAGGCACGGGATTCAGACAGGGCTGCTTTGCGGCACCCGATCAGGGGCAGGGGCAGTGGGCGGCCTGTGACCCGGGCAGGAGCCCCTCCGCGTGTGTCCCAGGGACCCATCTGCCTGCGAACTTCGGTCACCTGGCAGGAAGCTACGATGCCCAGAACTATGCTTAGCTGTGCAGCGTGGTGTGCTGCGCGGACACGTTCCACACAC
The DNA here is from genome assembly GCF_964341445.2 of Mesoplodon mirus. NCBI lineage: Eukaryota > Metazoa > Chordata > Mammalia > Artiodactyla > Ziphiidae > Mesoplodon > Mesoplodon mirus. The sequence continues at coordinate 96,893 of NW_028294745.1, forward strand.
ACTTCAAGTAAGCGGGCGGCCTGAGTGGAAAGGTGAGAGTTTGGGCAGCTGTGCAGAAAAAGAAGGCGCCCTTTGGCCTGGGCCTAAAAACTTGTGACACTCCACTGGGCCTGCCGGGCTCTGAGGGCCCTGCCCTGGGCACTCTGCTCCCCTGACCTTTGTTCAGTCACAGCAGAGATGGCCACACCCACTCCCTCAGTGAGGGCAGTGTTCCAACCTCCCTCAGCCCCTCCCCCTCTCTGCAGGTTACCATGGACTACAGAGGCTGCATTCTGAGGCCAGGGCGTTCCGAGAATGCCAAGGGCAGACATGATGCCCTTAAATGATTTCCTCTTGTGTCAGTGTTGGTAAACTTTAGGAGCTAGGAAATGGTCCACTTTACAGAAATGTTCAAATTTACTGGCATTTCATATATTCTCTGCTCTAACATTGTCCTGACTCTTTCTGTACATTCTTTACTTATGTTTTGGTTCTCCTTAATCAAAGTGTGTCTTTTAAATCTTTTCAAAGAAGATTCTTTGGACTTACTAAATCACCTGAATTTTATACGTTTTCTGTTGTATTAAGTTCTGCTCATATCTTTATTTATCTTTTCTCAATGTTCTCAGGATTTATTGTTTTCATCTTCTGATGTCAATTAAAACACTTGGTTATTCATTTTAATAAATCTTTTTACTTATAAAGATTTGAACTTTTGAAGATTCCAGCTTACTTGTACGTGTCTAAGGGTCAGGTCCTCTCCATTGTTGCTGGCCTAAGGCTTAGTTCACCATACAGCAATGTATATATTGACCTATTTTCCCCTCGACTTTCTGTCATTCCCTACATCTCACCTTTCTTTGCAGACAAGCCATTTGAAATACCCTTAACTTATTTCACAGCCAATAAGTCTTTGAAATAATGTGTATTTTTTAGAGAAATCTTCTTCTATAATTAGGCAGAAAATCTGACCTGCCATAGTTTTCAAAACAGCATAATTTCACTCTTCTCAATGATTAATCTGTTGTATTACACAACCTTGGAGTATTTAGCTTTATCAATGACATGTCCTTGAAAAATGTTTTAGAGATCCTACCAGTCTTTGAAAACATCCTTGTGCCTTGTTTCAGTTCCAGTTTTATGTATATTTTCTGCCTTGCACCCGATTATTCCTTCATCTGATGGATGGCCTTGGGAATCTAATTCTGGTATTGATGGTTTTGGCTGATTGTCTCCCCTTGTAGCTGCTTTCTTCATTATTGTGTAAATTTAGATCATGAGCTCATGTTTAGCTAAACAGCTGACCTTGTAAGAGGCTTAGGTATGAACGCTCGTAAGTTTCAGCAAAAAGTCGGCAAAGATTTATTTGTGTCCCTCCAACGAGTGGCCCGCAAGGACCCCGTTTTCTACAAGTGTTGGTCCAATACTCCCTCTAGAGGCAGGGGACTCAGAGAGGGCTGCTTTGCGGCCCCCGATCAGAGGCAGGGGCAGTGGGAGGCCTGTGACCCGGGCAGGAGGCCCTCCGCGTGTGTCCCAGGGACCCATCTGCCTGCGAACTTTGGTCACCTTGCAGGAAGCTACGATGCGCAGAACTATGCTTAGCTGTGCAGCGCGGTGTACCGCGCGGACACGTTCCACACACACTTCAAGTAAGAGGGCGGCCTGAGTGGAAAGGTTGAGAGTTTGGGCAGCTGTGCAGACAAAGAAGGCGCCCTTTGGCCTGGGCCTAAAAACTTGTGACACTCCACTGGGCCTGCCGGGCTCTGAGGGCCCTGCCCTTGGCCCCCTGCTCCCCTGCCCTTTGTTCAGTCACAGCAGAGATGGCCACACCCACTCCCTCAGTGAGGGCAGTGTTCCAACCTCCCTCAGCCCCGCCCCCTCTCCGCAGGTTACCTTGGACTACAGAGGCTGCATTCTGAGGCCAGGGCGTTCCGAGAATGCCAAGGGCAGACATGATGACCTTAAATGATTTCCTCTTGTGTCAGTGTTGGTAAACTTTAGGAGCTAGGAAATGGTCCACTTGACAGAAATGTTCAAATTTACTGGCATTTCATATATTCTCTGCTCTAACATTGTCCTGACTCTTTCTGTATATTCTTTACTTATGTTTTGCTTTTCCTTAATCAAAG